>NC_090363.1:9830259-9987759 GCF_035084215.1 Heptranchias perlo
CTCTCTCCAGGGTTTGAAGGGCCTCTCTTGTTGTCTGATCGGTGGTGTGTCTCTCTCTCTCTCTCTCTCCAGGGTTTGAAGGGCCCCTCTTGTTATCTGATCGGTGGTGTCTCTCTCTCTCTCTCTCTCTCCAGGGTTTGAAGGGCCTCTCTTGTTGTCTGATCGGTGGTGTGTCTCTCTCTCTCTCTCTCTCCAGGGTTTGAAGGGCCCCTCTCGTTATCTGATCGGTGGTGTGTGTCTCTCTCTCTCTCTCTCTCTCTCCAGGGTTTGAAGGGCCCCTCTCGTTATCTGATCAGTGGTGTGTCTCTCTCTCTCTCTCTCTCCACGGTTTGATGGGCCCCTCTCGTTATCTGATCAGTGGTGTGTCTCTCTCTCTCTCTCTCTCCACGGTTTGAAGGGCCCCTCTTGTTATCTGATCGGTGGTGTGTCTCTCTCTCTCTCTCTCTCTCTCTCCAGGGTTTGAAGGGCCCCTCTCGTTATCTGATCGGTGGTGTCTCTCTCTCTCTCTCTCTCTCTCTCCAGGGTTTGAAGGGCCCCTCTTGTTATCTGATCAGTGGTGTGTCTCTCTCTCTCTCTCTCCAGGGTTTGAAGGGCCCCTCTTGTTATCTGATCGGTGGTGTGTCTCTCTCTCTCTCTCTCTCTCTCTCTCCAGGGTTTGAAGGGCCCCTCTCGTTATCTGACCGGTGGTGTGTCTCTCTCTCTCTCACTCTCTCTCCAGGGTTTGAAGGGCCCCTCTCGTTATCTGATCAGTGGTGTGTCTCTCTCTCTCTCTCTCTCTCTCTCCAGGGTTTGAAGGGCCCCTCTTGTTATCTGATCAGTGGTGTGTCTCTCTCTCTCTCTCTCTCTCTCCAGGGTTTGAAGGGCCCCTCTCGTTATCTGATCAGTGGTGTGTCTCTCTCTCTCTCTCACTCTCTCTCCAGGGTTTGAAGGGCCCCTCTCGTTATCTGATCAGTGGTGTGTCTCTCTCTCTCTCTCTCGCTCTCCAGGGTTTGAAGGGCCCCTCTCGTTATCTGATCAGTGGTGTGTCTCTCTCTCTCTCTCTCTCTCTCTCCAGGGTTTGAAGGGCCCCTCTTGTTATCTGATCAGTGGTGTGTGTCTCTCTCTCTCTCTCTCCAGGGTTTGAAGGGCCCCTCTTGTTATCTGATCGGTGGTGTGTCTCTCTCTCTCTCTCTCTCCAGGGTTTGAAGGGCCCCTCTCGTTATCTGATCGGTGGTGTGTCTCTCTCTCTCTCTCTCTCCAGGGTTTGAAGGGCCCCTTTTGTTATCTGATCAGTGGTGTGTCTCTCTCTCTCTCTCTCCAGGGTTTGAAGGGCCCCTCTTGTTATCTGATCGGTGGTGTGTCTCTCTCTCTCTCTCTCTCTCTCACTCTCTCCAGGGTTTGAAGGGCCCCTCTCGTTATCTGATCAGTGGTGTGTCTCTCTCTCTCTCTCTCTCTCTCTCTCCAGGGTTTGAAGGGCCCCTCTTGTTATCTGATCAGTGGTGTGTCTCTCTCTCTCTCTCTCTCTCTCCAGGGTTTGAAGGGCCCCTCTTGTTATCTGATCGGTGGTGTGTCTCTCTCTCTCTCTCTCTCTCCAGGGTTTGAAGGGCCCCCCTTGTTATCTGATCAGTGGTGTGTCTCTCTCTCTCTCTCTCTCTCTCCAGGGTTTGAAGGGCCCCTCTTGTTATCTGATCGGTGGTGTGTCTCTCTCTCTCTCTCTCTCTCTCCAGGGTTTGAAGTGCCCCTCTCGTTGTCTGATCAGTGGTGTGTGTCTCTCTCTCTCTCTCTCTCTCTCTCCAGGGTTTGAAGGGCCCCTCTCGTTATCTGATCGGTGGTGTGTCTCTCTCTCTCTCTCTCTCCAGGGTTTGAAGGGCCCCTCTCGTTATCTGATCAGTGGTGTGTCTCTCTCTCTCTCTCTCTCTCCAGGGTTTGAAGGGCCCCTCTTGTTATCTGATCGGTGGTGTGTGTCTCTCTCTCTCTCTCTCTCTCCAGGGTTTGAAGGGCCCCTCTCGTTATCTGATCAGTGGTGTGTCTCTCTCTCTCTCTCTCTCTCTCTCTCCAGGGTTTGAAGGGCCCCTCTCGTTATCTGATCAGTGGTGTGTCTCTCTCTCTCTCTCTCTCTCCAGGGTTTGAAGGGCCCCTCTCGTTATCTGATCAGTGGTGTGTCTCTCTCTCTCTCTCTCTCTCCAGGGTTTGAAGGGCCCCTCTCGTTATCTGATCAGTGGTGTGTCTCTCTCTCTCTCTCTCTCTCCAGGGTTTGAAGGGCCTCTCTTGTTATCTGATCAGTGGTGTGTCTCTCTCTCTCTCTCTCTCTCTCCAGGGTTTGAAGGGCCCCTCTCGTTATCTGATCAGTGGTGTGTCTCTCTCTCTCTCTCTCTCTCCAGGGTTTGAAGGGCCCCTCTCGTTATCTGATCAGTGGTGTGTCTCTCTCTCTCTCTCTCTCTCTCTCCAGGGTTTGAAGGGCCTCTCTTGTTATCTGATCAGTGGTGTGTCTCTCTCTCTCTCTCTCTCTCTCTCCAGGGTTTGAAGGGCCTCTCTTGTTATCTGATCAGTGGTGTGTCTCTCTCTCTCTCTCTCTCTCTCCAGGGTTTGAAGGGCCCCTCTCGTTATCTGATCGGTGGTGTGTCTCTCTCTCTCTCTCTCTCTCCAGGGTTTGAAGGGCCCCTCTCGTTATCTGATCGGTGGTGTGTCTCTCTCTCTCTCTCTCTCTCTCTCCAGGGTTTGAAGGGCCCCTCTCGTTATCTGATCGGTGGTGTGTCTCTCTCTCACTCTCTCTCCAGGGTTTGAAGGGCCCCTCTCGTTATCTGATCAGTGGTGTGTCTCTCTCTCTCTCTCTCTCTCTCTCTCCAGGGTTTGAAGGGCCCCTCTCGTTATCTGATCAGTGGTGTGTCTCTCTCTCTCTCTCTCTCTCCAGGGTTTGAAGGGCCCCTCTCGTTATCTGATCAGTGGTGTGTCTCTCTCTCTCTCTCACTCTCTCTCCAGGGTTTGAAGGGCCCCTCTCGTTATCTGATCGGTGGTGTGTCTCTCTCTCTCTCTCTCTCTCCAGGGTTTGAAGGGCCTCTCTGCCAGACGAACATTGACGACTGCATTCGAAGCCCGTGTCACTACGGGTCCTGCGTAGATGGGATTGCTGGCTACACTTGTGCCTGCGTCCCCGGATACACGGGGCGGATCTGCAACATCGAGATCGACGAGTGCCTGAGCCAGCCCTGCCGGAACGGGGGGCAATGCACCAACCTGGTGAACGACTACCGGTGCGTCTGCCCGTCTGGGACCACAGGTAACCGGGGGCTTTAGCCGGGGTTGGGTGGGGAGGGGGTGATGGTGGGGCATGACTCGGTATGGGACAGGATGCGGGCGGCAGGGTTTCGGATGAGGTGAAGCTTGGGGAGGGTGGGAGGCCGGCCAGGAGAGCATTGGACCGGTCTGGAGTCTGGAGGAGCTAAAGGCCTGGAGGACAGGTTCAGCAGGGAATTGGCTCAATTGTAGGGGTCGCCAATCCTCCAGGATTGCCCTGGAGTCTCCAGGAACTGAAGATCGATCTCCAAGAGACTGCTCGGAGCAAAACACCCAGGAGAAAAATCACCGGGACGTTAAAACAAAATGGTGCGCTTTTTAAAATTTTCCGTGAACACTTTCACTTATTGGTTATTAAAAAAAACAGTGGAGACGGGACAAAGGGCTCATCTTCTGAAGTTGAGAATCATCCAGTTGGGCGACAAAGAGACTGATGGCTCCTCCATTCAGAGGGAGAAGGTGAAGCCGAGAGGATGGAACGTGTTGGGCAGACCAATGGTGGAGGTGGGGCAGCACCTCCAGGAACACGTCCTCTCGAGGTGGGAGCGGGCGGCGGGAAGGATATTGGGTCGGAAACTCAGGTCATGGGTCAAACGGGCCAAGTTTGCAAACAGTCTGGTTCAGACTGAGACAGTCACCGACCAGGGGGGGGGGATGGAATCGGCGAGGGGTTTGTCCCAGCCGACAGATGATGGATTCGGCCTTCCGCAATGTTTCGGCGAAGACGACTGCAGCTCGTCCAAGGCTGGACGTCTGACCAGCACACCCAGCGTCCATGTGGAAGCTGACCCCATGGGGCAGAAGCAGAAGGAAGTAGTTTATGATTCTGCCTGTTATATTGTGGAAGGAATGATCCCATTGAATAGGTCACATTGCAACAGAGGAATGTTGGGTCACTGCATCAATTTGCACCAAGAGTAGCTCCGTGTGGGACAGTGTCCCATTCCCTCATTTGATGAGAGAAGGGACTCGCATTTACACAGTGCCTTTCATGTCCCCAGGATGTCCCAAAGTGTTTTACTTTTGGAGTGTAGTTACGATAGGAAACACTGCAACCAATTTGCGCACAGCAAGCTCCCACAAACAGCAATGTGGTAATGACCAGACAATCTGTTTTTTTTATGTGTTGGTTGAGGGATAAATATTGGCCAGGACACCGGGGAGAACTCCCCCTGCTCTTCTTCGAAATACAGCCATGGGATGGTTCACATCCACCTGAGAGGGCAGACAGTGCAGCACTCCCTCAGTACTGCACTGGGAGCCTGGCATACAGTCTCAGCTCTTCGGAGTGGGCCTTGAACCCACCACCTTCTGAATCAGAAGGCAAGAGTGCTACCCACTGAGCCACGGCTGACGTACAGAATAGTTATCCAACACTTGAAGAAATATTGCAAGTGAAAGCTGATGGTGAGCTGTGTGCTGACAGGCCAGTTCCCGGCCCGATGCCCGGGCCGATGGCTGAGATGAACCGGCCTGTCAGCACACAGCGCCTCTTGCTCTGCTGTTCATTACTCCCTCTTCTCTCTCCTGAAGGGCCACACTGTGAGATTGACATTGACGAGTGTGTGGGCAATCTGTGCCAGTCTGGGCACTGCAAGGACTACATCAATGGATACATCTGTGTGTGTGACCCTGGGTTCACAGGTAATAGGAATCAGCTTCCTGCTTCCAGTCTAATCCTCTCCACTCTTTGGTGCCATTTAGTAGAGAATTTTATATATTTTTAATTTTGGATTTCCAGAGTCTGTTGGCCGGTTCCCACATTGAGGCTCTTAAATCAATCTTCCATAAACTAGCAAAAGACTTGTAAATACAGTTAAGGTTGGTCTCTCTCAGTCCCTCTCCCTCAGGGGTATCTACACGAACATAGGTCGGTCTCTCAGTCCCTCTCTCAGGGAGATATCTGTACACTGACCGGGGTCTCTCAGTCCCTCTCCCTCAGGGAGATATCTGTACACTGACCGGGTTCTCTCAGTCCCTCTCCCTCAGGGAGATATCTGTACACTGACCGGGGTCTCTCAGTCCCTCTCCCTCAGGGAGATATCTGTACACTGACCGGGGTCTCTCAGTCCCTCTCTCGGGGAGATATCTGTACACTGACCAGAGTCTCTCAGTCCCTCTCCCTCAGGGAGATATCTGTACACTGACTGGAGTCTCTCAGTCCCTCTCCCTCGGGGAGATATCTGTACACTGACCGGGGTCTCTCAGTCCCTCTCTCGGGGAGATATCTGTACACTGACTGGGGTCTCTCAGTCCCTGCCTCAGGGAGATATCTGTACACTGACTGGGGTCTCTCAGTCCCTCCCTCAGGGAGATATCTGTACACTGACTGGGGTCTCTCAGTCCCTCCCTCAGGGAGATATCTGTACACTGACCGGAGTCTCTCAGTCCCTCCCTCAGGGAGATATCTGTACACTGACCGGGGTCTCTCAGTCCCTCTCTCGGGGAGATATCTGTACACTGACCGGGGTCTCTCAGTCCCTCCCTCAGGGAGATATCTGTACACTGACCGGAGTCTCTCAATCCCTCCCTCAGGGAGATATCTGTACACTGACCGGGGTCTCTCAGTCCCTCTCTCAGGGAGATATCTGTACACTGAGCGGGGTCTCTCAGTCCCTCTCTCGGGGAGATATCTGTACACTGACCGGGGTCTCTCAGTCCCTCTCTCAGGGAGATATCTGTACACTGACCGGGGTCTCTCAGTCCCTCCCTCAGGGAGATATCTGTACACTGACCGGGGTCTCTCAGTCCCTCTCTCAGGGAGATATCTGTACACTGACCGGGGTCTCATTTCTCTCTGTGATGACGTGTACCGCTATTGACTGGAGACCGGGTAGCAGGGCCTATTGTGCTTATCTCTGCTGTCACGACCGATGAATCCCGAAGTGCTGACACAGGGACAGGATGGGGAGGAAGAGGCAATTAGAAGTGGGAAAGAATGCTCCATTCACCAGCCCTGACAGTCCCTCAGTGCGAGATGAAAAATCGTGGGAAGTTTACAAACACAAAAAATATAAATTCTTGGTGCATGAGATTGATGTTGAACAGGTCTGTCCGGCTTCCATCAGGCGGTTACATCACTCCTGGCTAAAGACCAGGCACCTACAGGGGAAACTTTAACTTCAGTCCCTGTGAATCTCACACTCCACATTGTCTGCGTCACACCTCACAACCATTGCTGCAAACGATTCCGCTTTGGGAGCGTAAGGCGTTGGGAATTGGGGTGAGAACGCGATGGGGGGGGGAGGGGAGAGGGGGTGGGGAGACGGGAAGGGGGTGGGGAGACGGGAGGGGGGGTGGGGAGACGAGAGGGAAGGTGGGGAAGAGGCAGCTTTTGGAGCATGTCATTTAGCTGGCAGCGAGTTTACAAAGACGCAACTTAACGGTGCCAGCATAAAAGTGTGACAGCTAATCTCTGGTGATTTATGACTAATCTCAAGGTATCCCGGGCTGATCTGTGGCCTCGTAAATCACACCCGTCTTTTTTTAATCCTCTGTTGACGTCTCCTTCCCCGGCCCGCAGCTGTTTCCTCTGAGCAGAACGCACACTGGCTTTTAAAGTGTCATTTGCCCAGTACGATGTTGCCGGTGACACTGTACCGTGAATGAAGCGGTAATACTCCCTGCACCCACTCCCCTACCAACTCCCCCCTCCGCGCCCCCCGCCCCCTGGCCTGGTGTGACTGAGGGCTGCAGAAATAGACCACCGTCCTTTCTATCTGAAAGAAAGGCTTTCGTTTCTATAGCGCCTTTCACATCCTCAGGACGTCCCAAAGTGCTTTTCAGCCAATAGAGTACTTAGTCACCGTTGTAATGTAGGAAACGCAGCAGCCAATTTGCACACAGCAAGATCCCACAAACAGCCATGTGATTAATGACCAGATCATCTGTTTTGTTGGTTGAGGGATAAATATTGGCCAGGACACTGGGGAGAACTCCCCTGCTCTTCTTCAAAATGGCACCCGTGGGATCTTTTACGTCCACCTGAGAGGGCAGACGGGGCCTCGGTTTAACGCCTCATCTGAGAGACGGCACCTCCGACAATGGAGCCCTCCCTCAGTACTGGGGGTCTCAGCCTAGAGTTTGTGCTCAAGTCTCTGGAGCGAGGTTTGAACCCATGACCTTCTGACTCAGAGATGACATCGTTGCCCACCGAGCCACAGCTGACAACGAGCAGGTCGCGAACTCAGCTGGTGAAAGGCAGCTTTGTTGGATCCATTTCTGGATCTTCTATGGCCATCCAGATAGGCTCGGCAGCGAGAAATGATAAACCCAATCCAATGAGTGTCAACTTGGCTCGACTGGTACCACCTCTGGGTCAGACGGATGTGGGTACAAGTCCCACTTCAGGGCCTGAGTGCATATTCTGCGTTAACACTTCAGTGCAGTACTGAGGGAGTGCTGCATTGCTGGCGGTGCCGTTTATTTGGGTGAGACATTAAATCAAGGCCCCTCTTGCCTGTTGCTATCTAAATTATAATGATCCCACAGCACTATTCGAAGTTTCTCTCAGTGTCCTGGCCAACATTCCACTCTCAAGCAATACCACCTAAAGCGGATGCAATGTCAGCCATCTCATTGCTGTTTGCGGGATCATGTGCACAAAATGGCGGCCTCATTTGTCGACATAACAAGAGTCACTTCACTTCTTAGTACG
Source organism: Heptranchias perlo (assembly GCF_035084215.1). Lineage (NCBI taxonomy): Eukaryota > Metazoa > Chordata > Chondrichthyes > Hexanchiformes > Hexanchidae > Heptranchias > Heptranchias perlo. Next base: position 9,838,190 of record NC_090363.1, read on the forward strand.
TGTAGCGCTTTGAGACGTTTCTCCGATTAAGGTGCTACATAAATGCAAGTCTTTAAGCTAACACTTACAGAACTGGTTTCACTCAACGCGGCCGATACAGAGTGAAGTTTGCTGTCTGATAAAGCTCTGATATTCTGGCCCAGTGACCCAATACATGGGTTCAAACATGGGCACCAGGCAGCAATCGAGTGTAAGAGCCCTGACTGGCTTTTATTCCCCTCCCTAGCAGAATGATACCGGGGCTAAAAGGGTTAAATTCTGAGGACAGGTTGCATAGACGAGGCCTGTATTCCCTCGAGTTTACAAGGTTAAGGGGTGATTTAATTGAGGTGTTTAAGATGATTAACGGAGTTGATAGGGTAGATAGAGAGAAACTATTTCCTCTGGTGGGGGAGTCCAGAACAAGGGGGGCATAACCTTAAAATTAGAGCTAGGCCGTTCAAGGTGATGTCAGGAAGCATTTCTTCACACAAAGGGGAGTGGAAATCTGGAACTCTCTCCCCCAAAAAGCTGGGGGTCAATTGAAAATTTCAAAACTGAGATTGATAGATTTTTGCTCGTATCAAGGGTTAAGGGACCAAGACGGGTAAATGGAGTCAAGACACAGGTCAGCCATGATCTAACTGAATGGTGGGACAGGCCCGAGGGGCTGAATGGCCTCCTCCTGTTCTTCGATTCCTAATTGTCGTCCCAGCTAACTTCGCACAACCCATTTGATGGGATTTCCTGATCTGCACGGCTCGACATCGGACCAGGTGGCGCATTCAGCTTCTGAGCCAATGGGGGCGAGTTGACATGGGTCGTAAGGGACAATTTTTGTTTTGCCTCTGAGGTTTGCGCTGAGGGGGACTTTCACAGCGCAGGCCTGGCGAGCAAACCCTGCATGAAAACCAAGGAGCCCTTGAAGCAAAAAAGCCATCGCGCCCAGCGGTTAAAGGGTTAAAGGGCTCTTCCCTCATCTCTGCCAGTCGTGTATTTTGCTTCTTCAAAAAAAAAAATGATTATTTGGTGGGGGACATTGGAAAAATGTTGCTCGTCGAGTCCAACAACTGGGCAGGGCAGAGAGCGAAGCGAGCAATCGTACCCATGCTTTGGTTAGTTAACCTGTGCCAGCTCACCCCACCTGCCCCCGCCCCGGTACAATCACCACAACCAGGACCCAACTCTCCCCACCCCCCAGACACACCAACTTCAGGAAGGGTCAGTGATTTTGCACAGGTACAGAAATGGCACGCACAAAGTAGGCCCCTGCTCAGGAATGCGTTTTGAAGGAGCAACAGGAGCATTTATTCTCGGACTCGGGATGTCCCAAAGGGCTTCTTTGATGTGGAGTCGCTCTTGTAATCTAGGGAAACACGGCAGCCAATGTTCGCACAGCAAGATCCCACAAACAGCAATGTGATAATGACCAGACATTCTGTTTTTGTGATGTTGGTTGAAGGATAAATATTAGCCAGATGTCAGGGAAAATTCCCCTATTCTTCGAAATAGTGGCCATGGGAAGTTTTACGTCCACCTGAGAGGGCGGATGGGGCCTTGGTTTAACGTCTCATCTAACAGATGGAACCTCCGATAGTGCTGCACTGGGAGTGTCAGGCTAGACTTTGTGCTTAAGTCTCTGGAGTGGGACTCAAACCCACAACCTTCTGATTCAGAGGCAAGTCCGATACTGATTGAACCACAGGACTATTTAGTAGCAGCTCCGTCCTAACCTCACCTGCTGTACGCTTCCCAGTTCACTGTGTAGCGAGAACTCTGGCTGTTTCTCTTCTCCCTAGCCTAGGGGGGTGCCCAGCCCATTCGTCGTGCCCCTATTGCTGGCTTGGCTGAGATCTGCTAACTCAATGGAGGATTGGGAAGCACAATTGGGATCTACTGCTCTGTATGGCTTACTGATCCACTGCAAGTGATTTTAATCACCAGATCATCAGGGATACTGTCACAATTTTTAAGTATGCACCAGATACTTTCTCTGGCTCAGTGTCCTGGTCACTCCTGTAAGCGGACGTTATGACTCTATAATCCGGAGTGCACCTTTCCCTGCCCAATATCTATGTAAATGATAGTGTGCCATGGGGGCCCTTACTGTGTGCATTGGTGACTGAAACATGGCATGTGCCATCACGTGCATTCTCCGCTCTTTGCCGAAAACAGACTGAAATGCCACTTTCCTTTTTTTCTCTCGGGAGGTGGCTGACCTGGTCAAGGCTGTGTTTATCGCCCATTCCTAGTTTCTCTTTGTGATGGTGGCGCTCCCACAATGGCGTTAGGTATGGATCTTTGGGACCGTGGCCTAGCGACAATGAAAGAACATCGGTTTATGTCCAAAGCACGATGGGCCAAATGGCCTCCTATGCTCCATGGGGGTTTTATTTACATAAAATACATGAATGAACAGTGTATAGTTTTCACCGTGAGAACAATTTCTTTCCTTATGCTCCTAAGTTATGAAAAAATAATAACGTAATAAGTCTCTAAATATGGCCTTACCCTCTCCACCTTAAGCCTTTCAAAGCTGAGCTGGTTCAGACTGTTAAAGCACAGGCAGCATGATTCTGCTGTCAATATATAGACCAAGCTGTGTCTGGGTGAGAGAGAGAGTGTGTTCTCCGTTAACCCCTCCACCTTAAGACGGTGAGATGGGAGGGGCTTGGCCCGCTGAGCTGTCAATCAAAGTTGCCACCCCTTTGATATAAGGGCAGGAGTATCCCATGCATCAGGTTTAGCTAAGCCCTCTGCTGTGCACATGGAATGAGACCTGGACCCTCGGATGCTGGAAAGAACCAGCTTCTCACAATGGCCCGAAATGTTTGAGGTTGTACATAACTATCCTTCCTTTGAATTAGTAACGAACACTTCAGAAAACCATTGCAGACAATATAATTCCAGCCAGCAATGGTGTTCTGAATCGAATGCTGAATCAAACATTACAGAACTATTATAAGTTTTAAGAAATTCAACTCAGGCAACACAAGCGAAAGCTAATTTTAAAGAGGTACACCAAACCTTTCTTTGGTAAAAAGTTTAATTTATTGTTGTTTTAATTACAGGCTTCCAATGCGATGTTGACATTGACGAGTGTACCTCAAGCCCATGTCACAATGGGGGCACCTGCAAGGATGGGGTGAATCGGTTCACCTGCACCTGTCTGGATGGATACCACGACCCCCAGTGCTTGTCCAGAGTGGACGAGTGCAAAAGCAATCCCTGCGCGCACGGAACTTGCCTCAGTGACGTCAACGGGTACGAAATCAGGGCGGGGGTCAAAGGGCAGAAGGCGATGTGGGGAGTGCGGCTCAGAACCGATCGTGGCTACCTGAGAGGGGGGAATTGTCACTATTTCTCTCTGGGGGTTGGAGAGGGAATTTCGAGAGTATTTGCAAGGGTTGGGTGTCAGTGTATCATCGACAGGTGTCAGCCGTGGCTCAGTGGGTCGTACTCTCGCCTCTGAGTCAGACAGTCATGGGTTCAATTCCCACTCCAGAGACTTGAGCACAAAATCCAGACGGACACTCCCAGTGCAATACTGATGGAGTGCTGCACTGTTGGAGGTGCCGTCTTTCGGATGAGATGTTAAACGTAGGCCCTGTCTGCCTTCTTAGGTGGACGTTAAAGACTCTATGGGCACTTTTTGCAGGGAGATGTCCTGGTCAATATTTATCCCTTAATCAACATCATCAGATGATTTTTTTTTATTCGTTCATGGGATGTGGGCGTCGCTGGCGAGGCCAGCATTTATTGCCCATCCCTAATTGCCCTTGAGAAAGTGGTGGTGAGCCGCCTTCTTGAACCGCTGCAGTCCGTGTGGTGACGGTTCTCCCACAGTGCTGTTAGGAAGGGAGTTCCAGGATTTTGACCCAGCGATGATGAAGGAACGGCGATATATTTCCAAGTCGGGATGGTGTGTGACTTGGAGGGGAACGTGCAGGTGGTGTTGTTCCCATGTGCCTGCTGCCCTTGTCCTTCTAGGTGGTAGAGGTTGCGGGTTTGGGAGGTGCTGTCGAAGAAGTCTTGGCGAGTTGCTGCAGTGCATTCTGTGGTTGGTACACACAACAGCCACAGTGCGCCGGTGATGAAGGGAGTGAATGTTTAGGGTGGTGGATGGGGTGCCAATCAAGCGGGCTGCTTTGTCCTGGATGGTGTTGAGCTTCTTGAGTGTTGTTGGAGCTGCACTCATCCAGGCAAGTGGAGAGTATTCCATCACACTCCTGACTTGTGCCTTGTAGATGGTGGAAAGGCTTTGGGGAGTCAGGAGGTGAGTCACTCGCCGCAGAATACCCAGCCTCTGACCTGCTCTTGTAGCCACAGTATTTATGTGGCTGGTCCAGTTAAGTTTCTGGTCAGTGGTGACCCCCAGGATGTTGATGGTGGGGGATTCTGCGATGGTAATGCCGTTGAATGTCAAGGGGAGGTGGTCAGACTCTCTCTTGTTGCAGATGGTCATTGCCTGGCACTTGTCTGGCGTGAATATTACTTGCCACTTATGAGCCCAAGCCTGGATGTTGTCCAGGTCTTGCTGCATGCGGGCACGGACTGTTTCATTATCTGAGGGGTTGCGAATGCAACTGAACACTGTGCAATCATCAGCAAACATCCCCATTTTTGACCTTCTGATGGAGGGAAGGTCATTTATCTGGTCATTTATCACATTACTGTTTGTGGGACTTTGCTGTGCACAAATTGGCTGCTGTGTTTCCAGCATTAAAACAGTCACTACATTTCAAAAGTATTTCCTTGCCTGTACAGCGCTTTGGGACATCCTGAGGTCATGAAAGGCGCTGTATAAATGCAAGTCTTTTACCATCTTTACTTCCCCGGTGTTTCAGTGGGTACGTGCACTGGTATTGAGATGCAAAGAGCAGTAAAGATATCAGGTCCAACCTTTGGTTCCTGCAGAGTTGACTGATCTCAGTTGTAGGACCAGTACAATTGCCCTTCAGTGCCCCCCAGGGCTGGGAAAGAAAAGAGAATCAGCTGAGGACCCCACTCCTGATCGCTGCCCCTCAACCCCCTGCTGGAAGGAACATATGGACGTCAGGATCGCACGAGGCCAGCCTTAGCTGTGAACAGCCTTCCTGGTCCGTATGGCTCAGTAACGCTACAGGACCAATTTTTCTGCTCCCCCCTCAAACCTGGGCTAGACAGGCAGAAGGTGCCCAAAGTGTACCTCACCTGACCTGATCTGAACCAAACCCACCTGTACGTCCCTGTTCAGATCCAGTGTTGGCCCACGAGAGGCCTAGTGCTCAGCAGAGACCAGGACCCAAAGTCAGGAGTGGAAATCCAACCATGGATACAGGCCTGAGAGGCGGTGATGGCCAACAGCTGCAGGGCCTTTGGCTGCTGCCCAGGAACAGAGGCCAGAAGGCTTCCAGGCCCAGAAGATCTTTACAAGTACCTGGAAAAGAAGGTGCTTGCCTTTTATTTCCAGGGCTTCTCTTCTCTCCTTGGATCTTCCGATCTGAATGGGGCAGTTCAAAGGGTACAAGGCTCATTCCCTCTCGGTGCTCCTGCGATTGGACGTCCACCTGGCGCGGAGAGAGGGTATTGAGGTGGGAGACTTTGACCCTTCACTCCCACCTCTTTCTGTGCTGGAATAGTCCATGATTCTATGTGCGGTTGATGTGCGTGTTTCTTCAGGATCCTGGACTGTGTAACTTTTCCTTAATATATTCATTCTCTGGATGTGGGCGTCGCTGGCAAGGCCGACCTTTATTGCCCATCCCTAATTGCCCCTTGAGAAGGTGGCGGGTGGGCCTTCTTCCTGAATCGTTGCAGTCCGTGTGGTGCAGGTTCTCCCATAGTGTTGTTAGGAAGGGAGTTCCAGGATTTTGACCCAGCGACGATGAAGGAACGGCCGATACATGTCCAAGTCGGGATGGTGTGTGACTCTGAGGAGAATGGGGAGGTGGTGGTGTTCCCTTGTCCTTCTAGGTGGTGGAGGTCGTGGGTTTGGGAGGTGCTGCCAAAGTTGTCAAGTTACTCACCAAAATGGATTATTGGCCCACCTGCTGATCTTGTGCCTTGGGACCATGATTCCTGTATCACTGAATGCCACACTTCCCAAGGTCATACTGGTTCTGTACGATGATCGTGTCGTTCTCCTTAACGACCCCCCGGGCTATGCAGACATGGCATCACTCACCATATTGGACTGTGTGCCGTGCAATACTGATGTTATCTTCACCCCCACCCCCCCACTTTCTGGGATTGTCTCCCCTTCAGTGCTGACGTCACCCTTCCGTCAGGGTCGTGGGTCTCACAGTGCTGATGTCACTCAGCTCCTTTGATTTCCTGTCGAACGACTGCTCCCTGTCATTTATCCTGAGCGCGGTGACAGGGCTCCGGCTGTGAGGCCAGCCTCACTGAACCAGGGTAATCCCTCATCGGCCGAGCTCAGCGCTGACGCTCCTCCAGAATGATCCCCGTGAATCGTTTCCACAGGATACGGAGCACAGCTCTTTGTTGTAATTTTTCAGGCGGAAGCAGATGCTTCCTGATTGATAGGCCTCTGATTAGGCCTCTGATTGTACCACGTAGGGTTGGGAAGGGAGTGACGGGTCTCCTCGTCCAGTGTCAAATCCATGTACTCCAGAGAGTCACGAACTTTATTCTTTACCCTCTCCTGTCCTCTTGGATCTATTAATCCTTCGAGCATGAATTTCGAGAAGGGCAAGGGGGGAGCAAAGGTACTAACTGGTATATAGATAGATAAGACGAACCCAGAATAGTACACAAAGTATTAAATGGTATATGGATGGATCAGATGAACCTACAGTAGTGTACAAAGTATTAAATGGTAAATGCATAGATCAGATGAACCTACAGTAGTATACAAAGTATTAAATGGTATATGGATAGATCAGATGAACCTACAGTAGTGTACAAAGTATTAAATGGTATATGGATAGATCAGATGAACCTACAGTAGTATACAAAGTATTAAATGGTATATGGATAGATCAGATGAACCTACAGTAGTGTACAAAGTATTAAATGGTATATGGATAGATCAGATGAACCTACAGTAGTGTACAAAGTATTAAATGGTATATGGATAGATCAGATGAACCTACAGTAGTGTACAAAGTATTAAATGGTATATGGATAGATCAGATGAACCTACAGTAGTATACAAAGTATTAAATGGTATATGGATAGATCAGATGAACCTACAGTAGTATACAAAATATTAAATGGTATATGCATAGATCAGATGGACCTACAATATTACTTCAAGGACAGCAGGTCAAGAGGACATTAGTTTAAATTAGCAAATTGTAAATAGTAAAAAAAATCATTCTCTAAAGGGTGATAGGTTTTTGGAATAATCTACCAAGTGATGTAATGGAGTGTCAGGGGAGTTTAAAGGAAGACTAGCATTTATACAGAGCCTGTCAAACCCTCAGGATGTCCCATAGTGCTTTACGACCAATCTCGCATAGTTGAAGTGTAGTCACATGTAGGAAATGCAGCAGCCAATTTGTGCACAGCAAGATCCCACAAACAGCAATGTGATAAATGACCAGATAATCTGTTTTTAATGGTGTTGGTTGAGGGAGCAGTGCAGGCCAGGCCACCAGGAAGAACTCCCCAGTTCCTCTTCAAAGAGTAGCATGGGATCCTTTACACCCATCTCCACAGGCAGAGGTTCAGCCTTTCATTTGAAAGACGACACCTCGGACAGTGCAGCACTCTTTCAGTACCGCACTGAGGTATTAGCCTAGATCATGGGCTCAAGTCCTGGAGTGGGAGCTTGAACCCATGACCTTCTGACTCAGTGCTACCACTGAGCCAAGTTGACACTTTACAGTTAGTTGCTAGGTTGGGAGAGTTGGAGGAATTAAATGAACTCCAAAGACCTTTTGACATCCATAACGTGCTTATCTCCATAACCCTTTAAATTTGCCTGATTGATAACAAGGACTAAGGTTGACATTGGTTGAGAAGCTCGTTGGGATGTTCTGAGGGCCTGATAAGCCGCTGTATTAATACAAGTTCTCTCCGGCCTTAATAAACACTCAACTCTTAAGAAAGTTGGCTGGATGAAACGGGAGATGGTACTATTCCAGTTGCACCTCATGAGATGCTTTCAATCAGCAGTTTTAATTTTTCCTCACCGTCTAATCTTCTCCCTTTCGGCGCTGGACTCATGTTCCACGTGTACTGTCTGCCCCAACTGGACCATCCTTCATGCTGTTGGCCAGGGGCTGCAGAAAGTAACCTGAGACGTCAGCTGCTGATACACACAGGCAGGAATGACTTTTGAACTAAAGTAACCTGAGTTCAGTCACTGGCCTGAGCTGGCTGGAACCGGTTTGAATTAACTAAGTTTTGTGAAAGACAAAGGAAATGTGATAAGACACAAGTCCTTATTTAGAAAAGGTAATGCTACCTAAGTCCTTGGGACAGAGCCAATGAGGAGAAGACACGGACTAGGCGAGCAAGCCTCAACCAAAGGGATAGAGAGACAGCACAGCTTGAAGAGATAAGACTCGGAATAAGAATGAAGGATCCGAGGTGTGGAGCCAGAGCGAAGACTCCGGAGACCAACCATTGCGGAAGTGGAAGACCCTACGTCAGGGACGTAGAGACGACGGCGAAAGAGAGAGAGAGAACGGAACGCCTGGCCAGCGTCAGCTCTCCTTTTCGGGTATTATCCTTTATATTCTGTGACCACTCAGGGAGTGTCAGAGAAACCTAGTGGGTGTGCGTTTAAATCTTAGTTTGGGTATAAAACTGTATAACCTGGTGTAAACTGCATGTCTATATCTAACCAGACGTATAAGCTATATGTATATGATCTAACGGCATGAATAAAGTGAATTGAGAGTTAAGAGAGAATTGACTCTTCTCCTCTGTGTACTAAGCCAGTAACCGTAACCGGTGACCTCCGGTCAACAATGCGTTGATCTAGATGAAAGAGTGTTACCCATTTGACCATGAGGGGCAGGGTGGGGAAGACCATTGCTCAGCCTAAACCTCTCCTCGTCCACTTCTACATTTACTTCTCCGCGGCAAGCAAAGGACAACAGCCAGGAGAGGGAATGTTGGCAGTATTTTTTGTTCTCCTTTCTAGCCTAGGGGGGTGCTGAGACCAATTGTGGCCCTCGAGCACTGGGCAGTCATCATTTTTTTTTTGGCAGGTTACGGCATTCTCTCCTGCTGCTCCTAAGACTATTCAGGTGGACCTCCTGGGAGGCTCCGTTCTTGCTAAGACGCAGTGTAGTGGAAAGTGGCTGGTTCCATTGCTCATCGATACCTCATCAATGATTTTGTCTTCTCCAGGTTTACGTGCGTTTGTCAGCCAGGCTGGGCGGGGACCACCTGTCAAGTCGATGTCGAGGAGTGCAAGTCGGACCCGTGCATGCATGGCGGGACGTGCCAGGACCGTGTGAGTGGCTACGACTGCACGTGCCCAATGGGGTTCAAAGGTAAGTGTTGGCACTGGGTTAAACACCAGCATCGCAAGGATTGTGGAACTCTAATGGGGAAAGGGAGGTTCTTCCTGCACTTGGCCCCTCTGTCCTTGCAAACTATCGCCCCCATCTCCACCCTCCCTTTCCTCTCCAAAGTCATTGAACGTGTTGTCGCCTCCCAAATCCGTGCCCATCTTTCCCGCAACTCCGTTTTTGAACACCACCAATTAGGTTTCCACCTCTTCCACAGTACTGAAACGGCCCTTATCAAAGTCACAAATGACATCCTATGTGACTGTGACCATGGTAAACCATCCCTCCTCATCCTTCTCCACCTGTCTACAGCCTTGGACATGGTTGACCATACCGTCCTCCTCCAATGCCTCTCCTCTGTCGTCCAGCTGGATGGGACTGCCCTCGCCTGGTTCCATTCCTGTCGAACCAGAGAATTGCCTGCAGTGGCTTCTCTTCCCACTCCTGTACCGTTACCTCTGGAGTCCCCCAGAATCTATCCTTCAGCCCCCTCCCATTTCTCATCTCCATGCTGCCCCTCGGCGACATCATCTGAAAACACAACGTCAGGTTCCACACGTACACTGACGACACCCAGCTCTACCTCACCACCACCTCTCGACCCGTCCACTGCCTCTGATTTGTCACACTGCTTGTCCAACATCCAGTATTGGATGAGCAGAGTTATAGCTGCCCTGGTAGCGTTTGATGGGTAATCTCTTTCACCGTTCCTGCAGTCTTCTCCTCTATCTTTCCTCTCCCCTTCTGCTCGCTATCTGTTCTTTGCTCTATTAACTATTTTGAGCCATTTATTACATGAAAGGCGCTATATAAATCTAAGCTGTAGCTGTAGAGAAGGCAGTAAACGGAGAGCAGATCTCAAGCGGCGGGAATATTTAGACTTTGTGCGGCTGTTACCTTCTGCGGAGGTGGTGGGTCACTTGGGTGTGAGAGAGCCCTCGATGGTGGGAGGGCGGGCGCAGACAGCTCCGCACCCAGGTAACAATGCCCGAGTGACTCCTTCGTTTTGTGTTCTTTGCACTAGGCCAGAACTGCCAGATAAATCAAGACGACTGCCTCCCCGACCCCTGTTTGAACAAGGGACGGTGCGTCGATGGCATTGCCAGCTACTTATGCCAATGTGAGCTTCCCTACACAGGTATGCCAGCATTTCCAATTGTTTGGAGTGAAAGATTCGATAGTGGTTCGCCTCATGGCTTTGCAGTGCCTTACTGGGTAACAGCACTGGGGGTGGTGCTGACCCCTGCAGACCTGGGGGCGGGGGGTGACAAATGGTCCTTCAGTGCCCATGGCTGGTGGTTAGGTGGCAAAATCAGCCATGAGTCATGTTGCCACCCAATAACCTATACCGGGAAGGTGCATGGCTACAAAATTCCTGGGAGGGCAGAATGGAGACTAGAGTTGGGAGTGGGGTGGGGTGAAATTCGTCCCCTTCTATCTTGACGTTATTGAAAGAGGCGGGGCTGGCAGGACGATAGCCCACCCCACCGGAGGACAATATTTATCCCTCAACCAACATCATTAAAAATCTGATTATCTGGCCATTATTTCATTGCTGCTTGTGGGACCTTGCTGTGCGCAAATTGGACCTTTGATTAGGGTGAACCTGTGGTCGGTGCGGTCCTGTGGCCGGTGCGGTCCTGTGGCCGGTGCGGTCCTGTGGCCGGTGCGGTCCTGTGGATAGGGTGGACCTTTGGTGACCATAGTCCATCAGTTAACTGATCAGATGGGAGCGTTCCTGAGTGTAATTGCGCCAAGCAGCTTCTGCTGTCTCAATAATACCGGGAGTTGGTCAATTTTCTCAAAGCTTGTTTTCTCTTACAGGGCCCCACTGCGAGACATTACTGGCCCCCTGTGCTCAGGGCCCCTGTAGAAATGGTGGCACTTGCATTGAGTCAGCAGACTACCTGGCATTCTCCTGCGTGTGCCCGGGTGGATGGAAAGGTGAGGTACTCTGCAATTCATTTCACTTCATTCTCCTTCATTCCACAAACTCCAGATACCGTGGGGGCCTCACGGCCCTCTTGTGGTGGGCTCCTGTTGAACACAAGCTCAGCACGCCAAGAAAAAAGGTCACACTGTCATTTGTCACGTGACCTGCTATTCTGGCTCCTTTGAATGGCTGTCAACCAACCGCTGTCAGGTCCATTTTCCATTCTTGGAAGCTGGCAAAAAAATAAATGCATAAGGAACATAGGAACGTACAGGACTGGGAAAGACTCTGTTCATCTGTCCGTCCATCCATCAGTTCCAAAGGCCAGGAACAAAGTGAACCTATTCTTGGCAAGACAGGCAAATTTCTAATAAAATTGGATTACCCCATTTCAGGGTATGTATCCAAAAATGGGAGAGAAGGGCAGGTACAGCATGGGTCAGATACAGAGTAAAGCTCCCTCTACACTGTCCCATCAAACACTCCCAGGGCAGGTACAGCGCGGGTTAGATACAGAGTAAAGCTCCCTCTACACTGTCCCATCAAACACTCCCAGGTCAGGTATAGCACGGGTTAGATACAGAGTAAAGCTCCCTCTGCACTGTCCCATCAAACACTCCCAGGGCAGGTACAGCACGGGTTAGATACAGAGTAAAGCTCCCTCTACACTGTCCCATCAAACACTCCCAGGGCAGGTACAGCACGGGTTAGATACAGAGTAAAGCTCCCTCTACGCTGTCCCATCAAACACTCCCAGGGCAGGTACAGCACGGGTTAGACACAGAGTAAAGCTCCCTCTACACTGTCCCATCAAACACTCCCAGATCAGGTACAGCATGGGTCAGATACAGAGTAAAGCTCCCTCTACGCTGTCCCATCAAACACTCCCAGGGCAGGTACAGCATGGGTCAGATACAGAGTAAAGCTCCCTCTACGCTGTCCCGTCAAACACTCCCAGGGCAGGTACAGCACGGGTTAGATGCAGAGTAAAGCTCTGGGACGTCCTGAGTTTGTGAAAGCCGCTGTACAACTGCAATTTCTTTGTTTCTTTCACATCGAGCAAACAAAATGTTATCTGTGTTGATTTCTCAGTAACTTGATTTGGAGACTCTTGAGTATGGTGATGGGTTCCATACACTGTCAGATACCCGGCTGAACAAAGGAAAAACTTGGGTAACTGAGTCATACAGACTCGAAAGTGTGGGTTTAATACCCAGTTTGCTGAGTTAGCTGGTCTCAGTTGGGCCAACAGTAGAGATGCTACAATCGGCATCAACATTCAGGAGCTTAAGGAGAGAGGGAAAATATTCAGTCACATTCCAGGAAACCCTGGCTGGAAAGAGCACAATGTCAGGTGTTCGAACAACCCAGTAGATTAATCCAAGTTATATAGGTCGGGACTCCAGTGATAAATCAACATGATGGTTTCATTAACAGCGACAGAGAGTACAAGCAAGTTATGCTTCTATATACTTACTTGTAGGATATCCACCGGGGTCTGCCTTTACCTTTAACCAATCCAGCTGAGCTCTTAGCACAGAACACCAAAGAATTACTGAAAGTGAGCTTATTTATACACCTAGATGGACAATGTCAGATGACTTGCTCTAAACCTATCGATTCTGAGGTTATCACGTGATATTTATGTTTCATACGCTACCACACCAGTAGATGGCAATGTCGTGCCACATACCCTCCATTCTCACTGGAACGTGGCTTTGTTTATGTCGAAGATGAGACAATTTTGCACAGTTATAAACATCACACCTTAACACAAGAATAACAGCTCAAGCGCAGATATGTTGCCTCCAAACGAGCTATCATTCTTACACAAATGCTTTGATGCTTCTTAACTTGCATTAACCTGATAACTTCTGCCTACTTAGCATTCCCCCGGGCAATCCTAACTACCGAATCTAAACCACGTGTTAGCCTGTACCACACAGAATGACCGCTTGGGTGAGGTAGTAGAGGGCAGACGGTGCCTGTGGAAGCACCCTCAGGAGAGGGCAGGGACAGAATGGTAGCAACATACACCACAGAAAGAGGCCATTCAGCCCATCGTGCCTGTGCCGGAGACGTGCCAGAATTTGGAAAGAAAACACCGAAACAGCTTGAAATGTTTTCCTTGCAGGTGGGGTGTGTGAGGAGGATATTGACGAATGTGTCTACAACCCCTGCCTGAATCGAGGGACGTGCCTGAACTCTGATGGTGGGCACTTTTGCATTTGCCAACCGGGGTACACGGGCCCGCTGTGTGAGGTGGACATCGATGACTGCTCGCCCAGTAAGTGTCATGCCAATTGGCTTTTGGCATTTCTTTCTTACCGTCCCTCGGTTTTCTCCCCTTCTTCCCTCCCCCCGACTATCCTGTCCCACATACTGTGCCAGCACTGTAAGGTCATGAAAGCAGCCTCTAGCTAGACCGCCATTGGTGCTACATTTGAGCTGGCTGCAAGGAAACATGTGGTCAAGTAGAACAGAACTCGTCTTCTCAATTCACCCTCCCACCCCCAAATGGGCAAATGTGGATGACAATTGGATTAAACTACTCATGATATTGCACATAGCAGTCCCTCCTCTCCCCTCTACTGAATCCTCTCTCCTTCCACTCCCTCCTCTCCCCTCTACTGAATCCTCTCCCCTTTCACTCCCTCCTCTCCCCTCTACTGAATCCTCTCTCCTTCCACTCCCTCCACTCCCCTCTACTGAATCCTCTCCCCTTCCACTCCCTCCTCTCCCCTCTACTGAATCCTCTCCCCTTCCACTCCCTCCTCTCCCCTCTACTGAATCCTCCCTCCTTCCACTCCCTCCTCTCCCCTCTACTGAATCCTCTCCCCTTCCACTCCCTCCTCTCCCCTCTACTGAATCCTCTCTCCTTCCACTCCCTCCTCTCCCCTCTACTGAATCCTCTCCCCTTTCACTCCCTCCTCTCCCTCTACTGAATCCTCTCTCCTTCCACTCCCTCCTCTCCCCTCTACTGAGTCCTCTCTCCTTTCACTCCCTCCTCTCCCTCCACTGAATCCTCTCTCCTTCCACTCCCTCCTCTCCCCTCTACTGAATCCTCTCCCCTTCCACTCCCTCCTCTCCCCTCTACTGAGTCCTCTCCCCTTCCACTCCCTCCTCTCCCCTCCACTGAATCCTCTCTCCTTCCACTCCCTCCTTTCCCTCTACTGAGTCCTCTCTCCTTCCACTCCCTCCTCTCCCCTCTACTGAATCCTCTCCCCTTCCACTCCCTCCTCTCCCCTCTACTGAGTCCTCTCCCCTTCCACTCCCTCCTCTCCCCTCTACTGAATCCTCTCTCCTTCCACTCCCTCCTCTCCCTCTACTGAATCCTCTCCCCTTCCACTCCCTCCTCTCCCCTCTACTGAATCCTCTCCCCTTCCACTCCCTCCTCTCCCCTCTACTGAATCCTCTCCCCTTCCACTCCCTCCTCTCCCTCTACTGAATCCTCTCCCCTTCCACTCCCTCCTCTCCCCTCTACTGAATCCTCTCCCCTTCCACTCGCTCCTCTCCCCTCTACTGAATCCTCTCCCCTTCCACTCCCTCCTCTCCCCTCTACTGAATCCTCTCCCCTTCCACTCCCTCCTCTCCCCTCTACTGAGTCCTCTCCCCTTCCACTCCCTCCTCTCCCCTCTACTGAATCCTCTCTCCTTCCACTCCCTCCTCTCCCCTCTACTGATTCCTCTCTCCTTCCACTCCCTCCTCTCCCCTCTACTGAGTCCTCTCCCCTTCCACTCCCTCCTCTCCCCTCTACTGAATCCTCTCTCCTTCCACTCCCTCCTCTCCCCTCTACTGATTCCTCTCTCCTTCCACTCCCTCCTCTCCCCTCTACTGAGTCCTCTCCCCTTCCACTCCCTCCTCTCCCCTCTACTGAATCCTCTCTCCTTCCACTCCCTCCTCTCCCCTCTACTGAATCCTCTCTCCTTCCACTCCCTCCTCTCCCCTCTACTGAATCCTCTCCCCTTCCACTCCCTCCTCTCCCCTCTACTGAATCCTCTCTCCTTCCACTCCCTCCACTCCCCTCTACTGAATCCTCTCCCCTTCCACTCCCTCCTCTCCCCTCTACTGAGTCCTCTCCCCTTCCACTCCCTCCTCTCCCCTCTACTGAATCCTCTCCCCTTCCACTCCCTCCTCTCCCCTCTACTGAATCCTCTCTCCTTCCACTCCCTCCACTCCCCTCTACTGAATCCTCTCCCCTTCCACTCCCTCCTCTCCCCTCTACTGAATCCTCTCTCCTTCCACTCCCTCCTCTCCCCTCTACTGAATCCTCTCTCCTTCCACTCCCTCCTCTCCCCTCTACTGAATCCTCTCTCCTTCCACTCCCTCCACTCCCCTCTACTGAATCCTCTCCCCTTCCACTCCCTCCTCTCCCCTCTACTGAATCCTCTCTCCTTCCACTCCCTCCTCTCCCCTCTACTGAATCCTCTCTCCTTCCACTCCCTCCTCTCCCCTCTACTGAATCCTCTCCCCTTCCACTCCCTCCTCTCCCTCTACTGAATCCTCTCCCCTTCCACTCCCTCCTCTCCCCTCTACTGAATCCTCTCTCCTTCCACTCCCTCCACTCCCCTCTACTGAATCCTCTCCCCTTCCACTCCCTCCTCTCCCCTCTACTGAATCCTCTCCCCTTCCACTCCCTCCTCTCCCCTCTACTGAATCCTCTCTCCTTCCACTCCCTCCACTCCCCTCTACTGAATCCTCTCCCCTTCCACTCCCTCCTCTCCCCTCTACTGAATCCTCTCCCCTTCCACTCCCTCCTCTCCCCTCTACTGAATCCTCTCTCCTTCCACTCCCTCCTCTCCCTCTACTGAATCCTCTCTCCTTCCACTCCCTCCTCTCCCCTCTACTGAATCCTCCCTCCTTCCACTCCCTCCTCTCCCCTCTACTGAGTCCTCTCCCCTTCCACTCCCTCCTCTCCCTCTACTGAATCCTCTCTCCTTCTGCTCTCCCTTCTCCCCTATACTGAATCCTCTCCCCTTCCACTCCCTCGCTCCCCTCTACTGATTCCTCTCTTCTTCCACTCCCTCCTCTCCCCTCTACTGAATCCTCTCTCCTTCCACTCCCTCCTCTCCCCTCTATTGATTCCTCTCTTCTTCTGCTCTCCCTCCTCCCCTCAACTGATTCTTCTCTCCTGGCACTGCCCCCCTCCTCCTCTCCCCCCTCCGCTCCCTCCTCTCCTTCTCCTTTTCCGCTCCCTCCTCTCCCCTTCAATCCCTCCATTCCCCCTCTGCTCCCTCCACTCTCCCTCTGCTCCCTCCAACCCTGTGAACCATCGCCCAACTCCACCCCTACCTCACCTCCAGTGCCACCGAGACACCAGCCCTCATCTTTTTCACCTCAAGGAATGAATTCCCTGCTCTCCTAGCCTCCCTCCCCACCTCTACCCTCTGCACCTGCCATTCCTTCAGACTGCAGCTGGCTGTGACCGTGCCCATTCGGAGACCTGCACTCCCATTACCGTGGTCCTTGCCATCTTCCCCTGGCTTCTCGAACATCTATGTATCAATTCTAAGATCCTTACCCTTCCCTGCAAATGCCTCCTGCCCCATCCCACCTGAGTGATTTCCCTCAGGCCTATCTCCTTACTCTCCCCCGTCCGCTCCTCGTTCCCCGTCTACCTCGCTCCACAATTAGTGATCAGTCTTTCAACCGCTATGCCCCTGCCCCCCTGGAACTCCCTTCCTGAACCCCTCCTCCTCATCTCCTCCCTTCGAGCGCTCCTTCAGCCCGGCCCCTTTAACTCCATTCCACTCGAACTTTTCCATCCTGTACGGTGCCCACCTCATTCTCAGGTCTGTGCAGTGCTCTGGGACGTCTGGCCGCAGGAGCGCCATATAAGGGAAAAGTTACAAAATTAAAAAGGAGATGGGAAGACTCCTTGCACAGAGGTGGTCAGAATGTAGCTCAGGGCCAATCTTGGAACAAAATCCATAAACTTTTTTTGAAAGGTGAATTGGATAGTCGCTAATAAAATTAATATCAAAGGGTAGGGGTGACCAGGGATTAGACTGGGTCACTCACATGGAAGGAAGTCTTGCATTTATATAGCGCCTTTCACGACCTCAGGACATCCCAAAGTGCTTTACAGCCAATGAAGTACTATTGTTGTAATGTTAGAAATGCAGCAGCCAATTTGCGCACAGCAAGCTCCCACAAACGCTGCTCAGATAATCTGTTTTAGTGATGTTTGTTGAGGGATAAAAGTTGGCTACGACTCCCCTGCTCTTCTTCGAGATAGTGCTGTGGGATCTTTTACGTCCACCCGAGAGGGCAGACGTTTAACGTCTCATCCGAAAAACGCTCCCTCAGTGCTGCGCTGGGAGTGTCGGTCTAGAATAAGTGCCCGAGTCTCAGGAGTGGGACTTGAATCCATGACCTTCTGACCCAGAGGCGAGAGTGCTACCCACTGAGCTCCGGCTGACACCAAAGAGATCACCAGCACAGATGTGGGACGTTGGTGGCCTGTTTAAAGTGCTGTAAACAGTCTCTGAGTTATTACTGAGGAGGGATTGGATCACATTGAGTTGTCCATCGTCCAAACATGGGACGTCAGCGAGAATTATTGGGATGTCCTGATACTTACACTTGGGGTGGGGTGCAGATCAGTTCGACAAGACAACCAATATGGTGGCATCAATAATTTTACTGATTACGGTACAATTAGTTACACACAGTAACGAGACAGCAAGTAAAAAAGATGGATAGTATCCCAATCCTTTGGAGAACAGGCAACCACGTGTTGAAACTCTTGCCTTCATTCTAGACCCGTGCCACAATGGCGGCTCCTGCGGGGATCAGGTCGACTCCTTTGCGTGCTCCTGTCCGGCGGGCTTTGCCGGCGAGCGTTGCCAGGACGACGTCGACGAGTGTGGCAGCAACCCGTGCCAGAACGGGGCGGTCTGCGACGACTTCGTCAACGGCTACACCTGCGGCTGCGCGCTGGGGTTCGACGGTACCCACTGCGAGAACGACATCCCGGACTGCGCACCGAGGTACGGGCCGCGGGCGCCGAGGCCTCGGCAGGGCCCCAGAAAAGAACTGCCATTTTTACAGCGTCTTTCACGAGCTCTGGACGTCCCGAAGTGCTTTACAGCCAATGAAGTACTTTCGAAGAGTAGTTGTTGTAATGTAGGAAACGCGGCAGCCAATTTGCGCACAGCAAGATCCCACAAACAGCAGTGTGATAATTGACCAGATAATTTTTAGTGGTGTTGGTTGAGGGATAAATATTGGCCAGGACACCGGGGAGAACTCCCTGCTCTTCAAAATAGCGGCCGTGGGATCTTTTACGTCCATCTGAGAGGCAGATGGTTTAAACTTCTCATCCAAAAGATGGCATCTCCGACAATGCTGCACTCCCTCAGTATCTCACTGGGATTGTTGGCCTAGAATTTGTGCTCAAGTCTCTGGAGCGGGACTTGAACCCACGACCTTCTGACCCAGAGGTGAGAGTGCGACCCACTGAGCCCAGGCCGATACCGTGCAGACAGTCTGACGCACTGTGGCCTTGGGCCCAAATCATCAACACGGTTGAGTTTAATGGCGCAGTCTGTTCCTGGCTGCTCCGGGACTGAGCGCCCTGGAAAAACGGAAGGGTTTCCCAACAACCAGGCCCTGCTCAAAGAGTGCCGCCTTCATTGGTCGGTTAACGATTCCCGTTTCGGACAGGCCGCCTTGTTACAGCATTCGGAACCTGGCCCACGGTGTCCGTAGGCAGGGTGACTATTCCAGTTCCTCCAGAGTCTTATGGGCAGAGGTACAAAGCTTGATAACATCCCCAATCACCCCAGATTAAAATCAAAGTGCCAGGGAGTGGACAAACCAAGCGGGGAGGGGGGGAAGCTTTCCGGATTATTGGGAATCGGGCAGCGCTAGTGATCTGTCAACTACCGCAGGGGGCCTTGTTGCCGAACACTTCAGTAGAGGGCGATCCTCCTGTATTAATGTGTCTGATGGACGGTTTGCAGCAGAAACACTGGGAGGGCAATTTTAACCTAACCCGCCCGTCGGGAAACTGACGGGATGGGAGGGCGATGCCGGTTTCACACCCCCTCCCCGAATTTACGTCAGTATCGGGCGGGAGGGTAAAACCGTCCAGTTCGATTAAAATCAGCCCCGCTTGTCTGTCCTCTGCACGGGGCAGATTGGGAGCAATTTTAACTTGAACTGACCGGGCGGGAATCCCACAGGATCGAGTGGAACGCCATCCAAAATTACTCTCCATTGGCTCCAAATGGAAAGTAATATCGGGCGGAGTGTAAAAACCAGAGTTGCACGCGATCTCGTGGGATTCCTGCCCAATGAGTTGGGTTAAAATTGCATTTTAGTGTTCTTATTTCAGATTTCCAACATCTGCAGGTTTTATTTTTTTATTCACAGCCGGTCCAGCTGTGCTAAAAATCAACTTCGCTCATCGGACATAACGTTTAATTAAGTTGACCCGGCTAATACTCCGACAGAGCCCGCGCGGACGGGCGCCCGAATCCGTGGTCTCATCGAGACCCTTTTTATTCCGCAGCTCGTGTCTGAATGGAGGGACGTGCGTCGACCGAGTCGCCAACTTCTCCTGCTGCTGTCCCGCCGGCTTCGCTGGCCGCTACTGCCAGCAGGAAATAAACGAGTGCGACTCGCAGCCCTGCCTGAACGGAGGCACCTGCCAGGACGGCTACGGGGCCTACAAGTGCTCCTGCGCGCAGGGCTACGCTGGGAACGACTGTCAGGTAATCAGGCGGCGACGGAAAATGGAGGACCGACGACAGACAAAGGTGGCCGTGCCTCAGGTCACAAAGCTGAGTGCGTCCTCGGCCCTGCTGGAGCATGAGGAACAGGAGGATGGCCGTTCAGCCCCTCGGGCCGGCTCCGTCATTCAAATTCGATCCTGGCTGATCTGTACCTCAACTCCACTTACCCGCCTTTGCTCCACATCCCTCGATACCCTGACCCAACAAAAATCTATCGATCTCAGTCTTGAAAGCAGTCGAGATTAATCGCGATTAACTTTTTTACTGGCTTGACGGCGGTATTAAAAAACCTTTCCCGCCTGACTCCTCACTTCCTCATGTGTGACCCCCTGGTATTTCAACCCTTGACCATTGTGAACGGTTTTCCTGGGGCAGCTCATGTCAAATCCTTTCGTAGTCATGGAAACTCAACGTCTCCTCTTCTCCAAAGAAAGCAGTTCCTCAACCTTCCCTCCCAACTTGACCTCCCTGATAAGCTCAGTGTAAAAGGCCGCATCCTGTTTGGCGGTTTTCCATCTCCTCCAGAATCACCGCACCTCGGAACGTCGCGGTCATCCTGGAAAACCGGGAGGCGCTCGGTGTGAACGGAACGATAGCTCCGTCAGTAATGCCGGGGTGGGGGGCGGTTTTGTGGGGGAATGGTGGGTGTGACGCCAAGTCACTTAAAGGTTATCAGTCAGTGAGATGTTTTGATGGTTGCTGTTTCCTTCGGTGCTGCAGTCTGTTAATCTGTTCCTCATGGGTCTTTCCAACACATTAACCAACCGCGAATGATGCTGTTCGTTTTTCAAATAGTTCACTCATTGGAACAGAAGCTTCCTGATCCTCTTGCATTATTCTCTGTGGTGGGTCGGCTGATGTCAATGGGTTGGCCAAGCATTTTGTTATTGAGCGAGATTCCACCCTCTTGTGTTTCCGTCAGTGCCCACGGTGGGGGGGAGTGCCTGCAGGTTGTACTGGGTGAATAGCCTTCCTCATCCGTAACTATCTTGCCTACGTCGCACGCCTTCCCCGCGCCAATTGGCATTCGGAATTGTACTTCCTGTTTCGTGTCCCGAGATGAGGGGCATTTATGACAAAATGGCCGCCTCTGCCTATGTGGTGCTGAAAAATTTAAGATGCAGAAACATTAGCCAAATGGTTTACTGGCACCAGATGTTGAGTGCGACTTCAAATATAAAATTGTGCTTATTAAAGTCAGGGATGTTGGAAAAATGAAACACCTTCCATTTTAGGCACCAAGCATGGCCCAAAGCCATTACACGGAAGGCCCCTAATCAAGGAGGCTTTGGTTGTTGCCGTGGGCCTGATTTGAACTGAGATGTGAGAGGTCAGCTGCTCACCCACTGCGCCACCCAGTGCCCCCAACTTGAGTGCTTCTAAAAGTGGATGTTCTGAGCTCCCCAGCCACTCACAGGAACAGGAGGAGGCCATTCAGCCCCTCGAGCCTGCTCCGCCATTCCATTCGATCATGGCCGATCTGTGCCTTTGCTCCATATCCCTCGATACCCTTACCTAAAAAAAAATCTAATCGATCTTAGTCTTGGAAGCTCCTACTGACCTGCAACATCCACAGCCTTTTGGGGGAAAGATATCAGATTTCTACAACCCTTTGTGTGATAAAGTGCTTCCTGATTTCGCTCCTGAAATGCCTAATTTTAAGATTATGTCCTCTTGTTCTGGATTTCACCAGCAGAAGAAATAGTTTCTCCCTATCTACCCTGTTGTATCCTTTTAATC
Organism: Heptranchias perlo; assembly: GCF_035084215.1. NCBI lineage: Eukaryota > Metazoa > Chordata > Chondrichthyes > Hexanchiformes > Hexanchidae > Heptranchias > Heptranchias perlo. Next base: position 9,860,056 of record NC_090363.1, read on the forward strand.
ATTTCAAACACCTCAATCAGATTCCCCCTCGACCTTCCATACTCAGGAGATGCTTGGTGTGACCCATACAGAGCAGGAGTTTCTGCTGCGTTCTCATCTCAGTCAGGGGACTATATCTGGCCTCAGTGCCCCCTTAGGCCAGAAGATGGGATATATCAGCCAGGGTTCCTGCTCCTGGTGGCCAGGCAATGACTACTGCCCTCTGGGGCAGCGCACGCGAGCCAGCGTTACACGGAGACAGAAGCGCGGGCCACCTGAGCGAGACGCTGGAGGCGGCCAGCTCCAAGGAACCACGGCCCCAGCAAGAGTAAACGCCGTCTGGACGTGGTGTTGGGAAACAGTTCGAACAACAGCAACAAAAAAGAGGTCACAATCCAGAATTCACACAGAGCACCAATTCAAAATATTTTATCAAAACTAGGCTCGATGGGCTGAATGGCCTCCTTCTGTGCTGTACGATTCTATGATTGCAACTACGCAAAAGCCATCCTGGCTTTTGCGTAGTTGCAATCATAGAATCGTACAGCACAGAAGGAGGCCATTCAGCCCATCGAGCCTATGCCGGCTCTTTGAAAGAGCTATCCAATTAGTCCCACTCCCCTGCTCTTTCCCCATAGTCCTATTCAAGTATTTTTCCAACTCCCTTTTGACAGTTACTATTGAATCTGCTTCCACCACCCTATCAGACAGTGCATTCCAGATCATAACAACTCACTGCGTAAAATAAATTTCTCCTCATCTTCCCCCCTACATTTTTGGCCAGTTATCTTAATTACCTAAATTACAGTGGATCTCCTCACCTCTCTTCCTCCTATGATCTGCAGCCTTTTAACGCCCAAGCTTGGTGTCAGCCAATGACTATTTCCTGATCTTCCCTCCTACCATGTCAACCTTGCTGGTGAGTGGAGCTTTGGCCTTCGGGCCCTGTCCCACACCGTGGACCTTCACCGAGCCTTGCTGAGCTAACGCTCGCTCTGTCGTTCACTATTCCTTTCTTTAACCCCTAGACTCTGATAAAGTGGTGTGCCAGACCCGTGTGTAAGAACGATGGCAAGTGTGAGCAGGTGAACACGTCCTTTCACTGCGAGTGCAAGACAGGCTGGACGGGTCTTTACTGCGACGTCCCGAAAGTTTCTTGCGAGATCGCTGCCAGCAAACTGGGTAAGAGATTATTCCCGGTTGTTTCTGCTCTACGTACTGTAGTCCGTGGACTAATAGTGTACTAGGCACTGTCTAGGGAGCCATGGTTTGGAGAGGAAGGACAAGATTAGATAGGGTTATGATGGATCTTGGAGGGAGAGAGAGGAGATAAACGGGGCCAATAGGGCTGGCTGGGACAGAAGAGGCTGGGCAATATCGCCATGAGGGGGTTTATGAGAGAGAGAGAGAGGAGAGTGGGCAGGTGATGATGGGTATTGGTGAGAGAGAGAGAGGAGAGTGGGCAGGTGATGATGGGGATTGGGTGAGAGAGAGAGGAGAGTGGGGAGGTGATGATGGGGATTGGGCGAGAGAGAGAGGAGAGTGGGAAGGTGATGATGGGGATTGGTGAGAGAGAGGAGAGTGGGCAGGTGATGATGGGGATTGGGTGAGAGAGAGAGGAGAGTGGGAAGGTGATGATGGGGATTGGGTGAGAGAGCGAGGAGAGTGGGCAGGTGATGGTGGGGATTGGTGAGAGAGAGGAGAGTGGGGAGGTGATGATGGGGATTGGGTGAGAGAGAGAGGAGAGTGGGCAGGTGATGATGGGGATTGGGTGAGAGAGAGAGGAGAGTGGGGAGGTGATGATGGGGATTGGTGAGAGAGAGAGAGGAGAGTGGGGAGGTGATGATGGGGATTGGGTGAGAGAGAGAGGAGAGTGGGCAGGTGATGATGGGGATTGGTGAGAGAGAGGAGAGTGGGGAGGTGATGATGGGGATTGGGTGAGAGAGAGGAGAGTGGGGAGGTGATCATGGGGATTGGGTGAGAGAGAGAGGAGAGTGGGCAGGTGATGATGGGGATTGGGTGAGAGAGAGGAGAGTGGGCAGGTGATGATGGGGATTGGGTGAGAGAGCGAGGAGAGTGGGCAGGTGATGGTGGGGATTGGGTGAGAGAGAGAGGAGAGTGGGCAGGTGATGATGGGGATTGGGTGAGAGAGAGGAGAGTGGGCAGGTGATGATGGGGATTGGGTGAGAGAGAGAGGAGAGTGGGCAGGTGATGATGGGGATTGGGTGAGAGAGAGAGGAGAGTGGGCAGGTGATGATGGGGATTGGTGAGAGAGAGAGGAGAGTGGGCAGGTGATGATGGGGATTGGGTGAGAGAGAGAGGAGAGTGGGCAGGTGATGATGGGGATTGGTGAGAGAGAGAGGAGAGTGGGCAGGTGATGATGGGGATTGGGTGAGAGAGAGAGGAGAGTGGGCAGGTGATGATGGGGATTGGTGAGAGAGAGAGGAGAGTGGGCAGGTGATGATGGGGATTGGGTGAGAGAGAGGAGAGTGGGCAGGTGATGATGGGGATTGGGTGAGAGAGAGAGGAGAGTGGGCAGGTGATGATGGGGATTGGGTGAGAGAGAGAGGAGAGTGGGCAGGTGATGATGGGGATTGGTGAGAGAGAGGAGAGTGGGCAGGTGATGATGGGGATTGGGTGAGAGAGAGAGGAGAGTGGGCAGGTGATGATGGGGATTGGTGAGAGAGAGAGGAGAGTGGGCAGGTGATGATGGGGATTGGGTGAGAGAGAGAGGAGAGTGGGCAGGTGATGATGGGGATTGGTGAGAGAGGAGAGTGGGCAGGTGATGATGGGGATTGGGTGAGAGAGAGGAGAGTGGGCAGGTGATGATGGGGATTGGGTGAGAGAGAGAGGAGAGTGGGGAGGTGATGATGGGGATTGGGTGAGAGAGAGGAGAGTGGGCAGGTGATGATGGGGATTGGGTGAGAGAGAGAGGAGAGTGGGGAGGTGATGATGGGGATTGGGTGAGAGAGAGGAGAGTGGGGAGGTGATCATGGGGATTGGGTGAGAGAGAGAGGAGAGTGGGCAGGTGATGATGGGGATTGGTGAGAGAGAGAGGAGAGTGGGCAGGTGATGATGGGGATTGGGTGAGAGAGAGAGGAGAGTGGGCAGGTGATGATGGGGATTGGGTGAGAGAGAGAGGAGAGTGGGCAGGTGATGATGGAGATTGGTGAGAGAGAGAGAGGAGAGTGGGAAGGTGATGATGGGGATTGGGCGAGAGAGAGAGGAGAGTGGGCAGGTGATCATGGGGATTGGGTGAGAGAGAGAGGAGAGTGGGCAGGTGATGATGGGGATTGGGTGAGAGAGAGAGGAGAGTCGGCAGGTGATGATGGGGATTGGGTGAGAGAGAGAGGAGAGTGGGCAGGTGATGATGGGGATTGGGTGAGAGAGAGGAGAGTGGGCAGGTGATGATGGGGATTGGGTGAGAGAGAGAGGAGAGTGGGCAGGTGATGATGGGGATTGGGTGAGAGAGAGGAGAGTGGGCAGGTGATGATGGGGATTGGGTGAGAGAGAGGAGAGTGGGCAGGTGATGATGGGGATTGGGTGAGAGAGAGAGGAGAGTGGGGAGGTGATGATGGGGATTGGGTGAGAGAGAGAGGAGAGTGGGCAGGTGATGATGGGGATTGGGTGAGAGAGAGAGGAGAGTGGGCAGGTGATGATGGGGATTGGTGAGAGAGAGAGAGGAGAGTGGGGAGGTGATGATGGGGATTGGGCGAGAGAGAGAGGAGAGTGGGGAGGTGATGATGGGGATTGGGTGAGAGAGAGAGGAGAGTGGGCAGGTGATGATGGGGATTGGGTGAGAGAGAGAGGAGAGTGGGGAGGTGATGATGGGGATTGGGCGAGAGAGAGAGGAGAGTGGGGACGTGATGATGGGGATTGGGTGAGAGAGAGAGGAGAGTGGGCAGGTGATGATGGGGATTGGGTGAGAGAGAGAGGAGAGTGGGCAGGTGATGATGGGGATTGAGTGAGAGAGAGAGGAGAGTGGGCAGGTGATGATGGGGATTGGGTGAGAGAGAGAGGAGAGTGGGGAGGTGATGATGGGGATTGGGTGAGAGAGAGAGGAGAGTGGGCAGGTGATGATGGGGATTGGGTGAGAGAGAGAGGAGAGTGGGCAGGTGATGATGGGGATTGGGTGAGAGAGAGAGGAGAGTGGGCAGGTGATGATGGGGATTGGGTGAGAGAGAGAGGAGAGTGGGGAGGTGATGATGGGGATTGGGTGAGAGAGAGAGGAGAGTGGGCAGGTGATGATGGGGATTGGGTGAGAGAGAGAGGAGAGTGGGCAGGTGATGATGGGGATTGGGTGAGAGAGAGAGGAGAGTGGGCAGGTGATGATGGGGATTGGGTGAGAGAGAGAGGAGAGTGGGCAGGTGATGATGGGGATTGGGTGAGAGAGAGAGGAGAGTGGGCAGGTGATGATGGGGATTGGGTGAGAGAGAGAGAGGAGAGTGGGCAGGTGATGATGGGGATTGGTGAGAGAGAGAGGAGAGTGGGGAGGTGATGATGGGGATTGGTGAGAGAGAGAGGAGAGTGGGCAGGTGATGATGGGGATTGGTGAGAGAGAGAGGGGAGAGTGGACGAGGTTACGATGGACCTGAGCAGCTCAGGAAGGGTCACAAACAGGCTGGGAAAAGGGTCATGATGTGGGTGGACAAGAGATAGATGACAGGGCAAGATAATCATGGGGGCAAAATAATCATGGGGTAAGGGGCAAGAGAGAGGGGGGAGAATGGATATCACCTTCCTTCACTTTACATCTGTGTCTCCATTTTTCACCGTTTTACACTCAGATGGATGGTTCTATCAATAGATAGACTCATGTCTCTTTATCTAGTTATGTCTGTCTTTATTTGTCAGTCTGTATGTGTACGCGCCTGTGTCTCTTGATAGGAAGACATTGTGTATCTGTCTGTCTCGCTGTCTGTCCCTCTCATATCCGAGCAGTCTGAATAAGCACAGATGGTATAGCACAGGTAGAGACATAGGAACATAGATACAGGAGGAGTCTGTTCCACCATTCAATTAGATCAAGGCTGATCTGTATCTTAACTCCATCTCCCCGACATACGGACAACCATCAGAGTCACGTTGAGCTTGTGTTGAATCTATCGATTCCTCCCACTGCTTCCTTCAGGCCTCTGCCCGTTCCAGGTCGACAGGTGTGTGTTAAGGGCTGAAGATGCCTCCATAAACTATGGCTCTAGTCAAGTGGCTCAGTGGATAGCCTTCTTGCCTTGGAGTTAGAAGGTTGTGGGTTTAAGTCCCACTTCAGAGACTTGAGTATAAAATCTAGGCTGATACGTCAGTGCCAGTACTGAGGGAGTGCTGCACTGTTGGAAGGTGCTGTCTTTCAGATAAAATGTGAAACTGGAGGTCCTGTCTTGCCCTCTCAGGTGGACATAAAAGATCCTATTGCATCATTCAAAAAAGAGCAGCAAAATTCTCCCTGGTGTCCTGGGGCCAATATTTATCCCTCAACCAACTTCACCTAAAAACAGATGTTCTGGTTATTATCACATTGCTGTTTGTGGGAGCTTGCTGTGCGCAAATTGGCTGCTACGTTACAACAACGTCCACACTTCAAAAAGTACTTAATTGGCTGTAAAATGCTTTGGGATATCCTGGGGTTGTTTAAAAACGCCAGTTCTTTTTTCAAAGTGGTTTCATTAAAAATATGGACATCAGTGCGATCAGTGCCCAGGACTAAAAGTTACCCTCTGGTTTGAGGAATAGGACACTTTTCACTGTCGGGAATCAAACGGCGCACTGAGTGAGGTTGGAGATTTTCTCCTGAACTGTCTTAAACTGTACTCTGGCCATTTCTCTCCCCGCAGGGGTGGATACCAGGCAGCTGTGCCAGAATGGCGGGCAGTGCATTGACGCGGGAAACTCCCATTACTGCCAGTGCCCGGCTGGATTTGAGGGCAGTTACTGCAAGACGCAGGTCAACGAGTGCGAGCATGACCCGTGTCAAAATGGAGCCACCTGCCTCGACTTAATCGCAAAGTATTCCTGCCAGGTACTGGGTTCCCTGACGTCCATGGGCGGCTCCTCCCAGGGAGAGCTGTAAATAGAGTGTGGTTTAAATGTGTACATTTATACCCATCACCCACTCCGTGCTCGCTGATCTACATCGTCTCCCGGCCCGGCAACACCTCGATTTTAAAAATTGTCACCCTCGCGTTCAAATCCCTCCACGGCCTCGGCCCCTCGCTATCTCTGTAACCCTCCTCCAACTCCACAACCCTCCGAGATCTCTGCGCTCCTCCAATTCTGGCCTCTTGGGCATCCTCCATTTTCTTCCCCCCCCCTACCATTGGCGGCCGTGCCTTCAGCCGCCTGGGCCCTAAGCTCTGGAATTCCCTCCCTAAACCTCTCCCCCTCTCTCTCCTCCTTTTGAGATGTTGCGTAAAACCCACCTCTTTGCCCAAGCTTTTGGTCACCTGTCCTAATATCTCCTTATGTGGCTCGGTGTCAAATTTTGTTTGGTAATCGCTCCTGTGAAGCGCCTTGGGATGTTTTACTACGTTAAAGGCGCTATATAAATGCAGGTTTTTATTGTAGTTGTTGTCTGACAAAGGGGCTGGTTTCTTCTGGTCACTATTTCCAACTAAATGGTTCCTATTCTTTCAGAATGACTTTATTTCCTTCCCCCTCCCCTCACCGGGTGGTCCAGTGGGTAACTGCACTGCCCCTTATGGTACTGAGCCTCACAGATCAGGCAGAGCCCAGCCTCAATCTGTTCTCAGCTGGTGCACCGAGGGGACCCTCGACAATTGACCTCAGTGTTTGCCAGGAGTTCCCGCTCTCTGGTCGGCTCTCCAGTGACTCCTGCTGGCAAGTGTGGGCGATGCGGGCCTGCCTGAGATACCCCCCAACCCGAGCCCCCACCCCCAAATACGGCTCGCTCCCTCTTTTCATGCCCGCTGACACTCATCCTGGACTTTTCCCACTTGTGGCGCTCGTGTAAAGGTCAGAATCGCGGGATGGGGTCGAGCAAATTCCCGACACTCACCCTCGGCATCAGCTCAGGATCACTGAAGGAGAAAAGCTCCGGGCTCGCTGTCCGGCCTCGCACCTGAAGCATTAGCCACTCGGGGAAGGTGCAAGAGATGTTTCTGGCACAGAGAGACCCACAATCCCCCGGGAACCGCATCCCACCTGGAAACGCCCCCCCCCTCAGTCCCACAATCCCGCCCCCCTCAGTCCCACAATCCCGCCCCCCTCAGTCCCACAATCCCGCCCCCCCCCTCAGTCCCACAATCCCGCCCCCCTCAGTCCCACAATCCCGCCCCCCTCAGTCCCACAATCCCGCAAACCTCAGTCCCACAATCCCGCCCCCCTCAGTCCCACAATCCCGCAAACCTCAGTCCCACAATCCCGCCCCCCTCAGTCCCACAATCCCGCCCCCCTCAGTCCCACAATACCGCCCCCCTCAGTCCCACAATACCGCCCCCCCCCTCAGACCCACAATCCCGCCCCCCTCAGTCCCACAATCCCGCCCCCCTCAGTCCCACAATACCGCCCCCCCCTCCAGACCCACATTCCCCCCCGCCTCAGTACCACATTCCCCCCCCTCAGACCCACATTCCCCCACCTCAGTCCCACAATTCCGCCCCCCCCCTAAGTACCACATTCCCCTCCCCCTCAGACCCACATTCCCCCCCCCTCAGACCCACATTCCCCCCCCTCAGACCCACAATCCCCCCCCTCAGTACCACAATTCCGCCCCCCCCCTCAGTCCCACATTCCCCCCCCTCAGACCCACAATCCCCCCCCTCAGTACCACAATTCCGCCCCCCCCCTCAGTCCCACATTCCCCCCCCTCAGACCCACATTCCCCCCCCCTCAGACCCACATTCCCCCCCCTCAGACCCACATTCCCCCCCCTCAGACCCACATTCCCCCCCCTCAGACCCACATTCCCCCCCCTCAGACCCACATTCCCCCCCCACAGATCCACATTCCCCCCCTCAGTCACACATTCCCCCCCCTCAGACCCACCTTCCCCCCCGTCAGACCCACATTCCCCCCCCCTCAGACCCACATTCCCCCCCCTCAGACCCACATTCCCCCCCCTCAGACCCACATTCCCCCCCCTCAGACCCACATTCCCCCCCCTCAGGCACACATTCCCCCCCCCCTCAGACCCACATTCCCCCCCTCAGATCCACATTCCCCCCCCTCAGACCCACATTCCCCCCCCCGTCCCACATTCCCTCCCCCTCAGACCCACATTCCCCCCCCTCAGACCCACATTCCCCCCCCTCCGACCCACATTCCCCCCCCTCAGACCCACATTCCCCCCCCTCAGACCCACATTCCCCCCTCAGACCCACATTCCCCCCCCTCAGACCCACATTCCCCCCCCTCAGACCCACATTCCCCCCCCTCAGACCCACATTCCCCCCTCAGACCCACATTCCCCCCCCTCAGACCCACATTCCCCCCCCTCAGACTCACATTCCCCCCCCCCGACCCACATTCCCCCCCCCCGACCCACATTCCCCCCCCCCAGTCCCACATTCCCCCCCCCTCAGACCCACATTCCCCCCCCTCAGACCCACATCCCCCCCCCCGTCAGACCCACATTCCCCCCGACCCACATTCCCCCCCCGTCAGACCCACATTCCCCCCCGACCCACATTCCCCCCCCCCTCAGACCCACATTACCCCCCCCTCAGACCCACATTCCCCCTGCTTCAGACCCACATTCCCCCCCCCTCAGACCCACATTCCCCCCCTCCTCAGACCCACATTCCCCCCCCCTCAGACCCACATTCCCCCCCCCGTCCCACATTCCCTCCCCCTCAGACCCACATTCCCCCCCCCTCAGACCCACATTTTCCCCCCCCCTCAGACCCACATTCGCCCCCCCCCTCAGACCCACAATCCCCCCCCTCAGACCCACATTCGCCCCCTCCCCCTCAGACCCACAATCCCCCCCCTCAGACCCACATTCGCCCCCCCCCTCAGACCCACAATCCCCCCCTCAGACCCACAATCCCCCCCTCAGACCCACAATCCCCCCCATCAGACTCACATTCGCCCCCCCCCTCAGACCCACAATCCCCCCCCTCAGTACCACATTTTCCCCCCCCTCAGACCCACATTCCCCCCCCCCCCCTCAGACCCACACCTGGAGAGACAGAGCCTCCTGTTGTCTCCTGTCCGGAGTGATATCGCAGCAAAGACTGAAGGAGCTCTTGGTGTCTTCACTTGCAGTGTCTCCCTGGTTACTACGGCACGAACTGCTCAGAAGAGATCGACGAATGTCGCTCCCAGCCCTGTCAAAATGGCGGGACCTGCATCGACCTGGTCAACGGCTTTCAGTGCTCCTGTCTGCACGGGACTCAGGGTAAGCATCGAACCAGAGGTGGGGGTCTGTACCGGGAGAAGGTGCCATCTACGAGCTGGAGGATCGCATTACTGCGGTGTAGGTGAATCTTAGTGAGAAAGCAGCCCCTCAGGCAATAAAACTGACTCTGCCACAGACCATGTACAATCTACCCCATCATGGACTGTACCCCATCTATAGACCCTCCTGGGGGACCCTCCTCCCATGGACCATGTACAATCTACCCCATCATAGAGCGTACCCCACCCATAGACCCTCCTGGGGGACCCTCCTCCCACAGACCATGTACAATCTACCCATCATGGAGGGTACCCCACCTATAGACCCTCCTGGGGGACCCTCCTCCAATGGACCATGTACAATCTACCCCATCATGGACTGCACCCCACCTATAGACCCTCCTCCCACAGACCATGCACAAGTGACCCCATCATGGACTGTACCCCACCGAAAGACCCTCCTGGGGGTACCCTCCTCCCACAAACCATGTACAAGTGACCCCATCATGGACTGTACCCTGCCTATAGGCCCTCCTGGGGGACCCTCCTCCCACAGACTGTGTACAAGCGACCCTATTATTGGTACTGATCACTGGCTAGCCTTCAGAATCCTTGGCTGATCTTATCTCCCCTTCTGGAATTGAAGCGGATTGAAGCCAGTCATAGTGTCCTTAATCCACCTCCTCGACCCCACCACTGGCCAGAGGTGGAACCAGAGATCTGACCTGGCCCTGTAGAGCTCGGCACTAACTGAGGCTCGGGGGAGGCGGGGAGCGAACCTCATTCACTGGTGGGAAGTTCCCCTGTGGCTCAAAGTGTGGGAATACTCAAAACCATTTCCCAAGTGTATTACGGAGGCTGTTGGCTAATTCCATATCCTTTTTAATAACCGATTCGAAAAGCTACAGACAGTAATATGTCTGACAACTAACATCACTTATTGTCGTTTCAAAACATTTATCTTAAGATTTACGAGGATGTTGCCAGGGCTGGAGAATTTTAGCTATGAGGACAGATTGGATAGACTAGGATTGTTTTCTTTGGAACAGAGGAGGTGTTTTAATTAAGGAGTATAAAATTTTGAGGGGCCTAGATAGAGTGGATAGGCAGGACATATTTCCCTTAGCAGGGGGGTCAGTGACCGGGGGGAAAAGATTTGAGGAAATTGGTCGAAGGATTAGAGGGGAGCTGAGGAGAATTTTTTTCACCCAGAGGGTGATGGGGGTCTGGAACTCACTGCCTGAAAGGGTGGGAGAGGCAGAAACCCTCAACTCAATTAAAACTCGATGCGCACTCGAAGTGCTGTAACCCACAGGGCTACGGACCAAGTGGGATTAAGCCGGATGGCTCTTTATCGGCCAGCACGGACACGATGGGCTGAAAGGCCTCCTTCTGTGCCGTAACTTTCTCTGATTCTATGATGATTAAGTCCGAATACAGAGCAGTACACGCAGTTCTACATGTAGAAACTCACGCGTAAAGAACTCCCCAGGAATCATGAGTGCTGCTTGTCCAAAGCCTCTCACGGAAGTTCTCCTTGGAGCCAGTTAAAGTTCCGACTGAGCTCCAGTGAGTTGCATCCACATGTGTTTCGTCACTAGGACAAGTACAGGTGTCCCATATCATCATATACCCAGTTGACACAATTGCTGCGGTTCAGCTTATCAGTTGTTACCCCCCACCCCCCCCCCACTGTCGTGTACACCTCTGCCCAGGGGGCAATTTTAACCTAACTTGCCCGGCGGGAATCCCACGGGATCGGGTGGAACGCTGGTTTTACATCCCGCCCGATATTACTCTCCGCTGACTACAAATGTTTCCTGATGGGCCAGTTAAGTTAAAATTGCAATTCCCCCCCCACCATGTCCTATCTCTTCTAATTTTTATTGCAAAGGAAATATTTCATCTTACGTACAATCAAAATTGCTCCTTCACACTCCTCCCCCACTGCTGTGATTTTTTTTGTCTGATTCAGCAGACAATTTAAACCAATTCTCCCTGTTTTAATACAGGGAGATTGGGTTTGTTTTCCTTGGAGCAGAGGAGGCTGAGGGGGGACATGATTGAGGTGTACAAAATTATGAGGGGCACAGATAGGATGGATACTAAGGAGCTTTTTCCCTTCGTTGAGGGTTCTATAACAAGGGGGCATAGATTCAAGGTAAAAGGCGGGAGGTTTAGAGGGGATTCGAGAAAGAACTTTTTCACCCAGAGGGTGGTTGGAGTCTGGAACTCACTGCCTGAGAGGGTTGTGGAGGCAGGAACCCTCACAACATTCAAGAAGCATTTGGATGAGCACTTGAAATGCCATAGCATACAAGGCTACGGACCAAATGCTGGAATATGGGATTAGAGTAGACAGGGCTTGATGGCCGGCGCGGACACGATGGGCCGAAGGGCCTCTATCCGTGCTGTATAACTCTATGACTCTATGACCATGTAAAAACACATCTATAGTCTTACACGGGTCGCTGCCAATTGTCCCAGTACCGTTCCGCTGTGAGGGGGCGTTGAGTGACGGGGGGTGTCTGATATCCTGCAGGGACTCGCTGCGAGCATGACATCGACGACTGCTCCTCCCCCGGTGACCCCGAGGGCCGCGAGCCCAAGTGTTACCACGGCGGCCAGTGCGTGGACCGGATCGGCGGATACGCCTGCGACTGCCGGGCGGGCTACGTCGGGGAGCGATGCGAGGGAGACGTCAACGAGTGCCTGTCCAACCCGTGCGACGCCAGCGGGACGCGGAGCTGCGCGCAGCTGGTCAACGCTTACCGCTGCCAGTGTAAGCCCGGTTACACAGGTCAGTGTCTTCCCGCCAGCACCGGCAGTGGGCACCTTAGCAACGCACGGGGGAGGCCATTCAGCCCCTCGGGGCCAGCTCCGCCATTCAATCAGACTCGTGGCCGCTCTGCACCTCAACTCCACTTCCCCGCCTCAGCTCCACATCCCTCGATACCCTTCACCACACGGGCTGCATTGGTTCAAGAAAAAGGCCCACCACCATCTTCTCAAGGGGCAACGAGGGATGGGCAATAAATGCCAGCCTTGCCAGTGACGCCCACGTCTCGAGAATGAGTAGGAATGAAAACTGATGTACCATTGACATCGGGAGTAAGCATTCAAGGAAAAGGTCAGGAGGAGGCCATTCAGCCCCTCGAACCTGTTCCGTTATTCAGTCAGATCATGGCTGATCTGTACCTCATCTCCATTTGGCCATCTTTGCTTCGTATCCCTTGATAACCCTGCCCAACAAAAATCTACGGATCTCAGTCATGAAAGCTCATAATTGACCCTCATTTTCCACTATCTTTTGTGGGAGAGAGTTCCAGATTTCCACTGCCCTTGATTTCCCTCCCGAACGGCCGAGCTCTAATTTTAAGATTACGTCCCCTTCGTTTTTGATTTCCCTCGCTGGAGGAAACAGTTTCCCCGTATCTACCCTATCGAATCCTTTTAACATTTTAAGAGCCTCGATCAGATCACCCCCCTCAATCTCCTACTCTCAAGGGAATAACAGGCCAAATCTACCGGCGTGCTGAGTACGTTCTAGAAGACGGCTCCTCGCAGGCCGCCATCTTGGTGGCCAAGTTGTTTGGCACGTGTTAGTCGAGTTGGGTCCATCAGTGAGCCGTTATCTTGCCTGCTCTGTCTCCCTCTCTCTCCGCAGGGCGACGCTGTGAGTCTGTGATCGACAGCTGCAAATCGGGGCCCTGCAGCAATGGTGGAACCTGCGTCCTGGCCGTCAACACGCCCTTTGGCTTCCTGTGCAAGTGCCCGCCGGTGAGTAACGGCCAGCCCTTCACCCACTTCTTGCATCCCCACCTGTCCTCGCCGGAGTTACCGAGGTGATAGATGGAGGAGGTTCTGCGGATGTGAGGTATCCCGGGGGGGGGTAGGGGGGGGCCACGTTCCCCAGGGGTTCGGCGGGAGACAGGTGGGGAAACCACTCCGTCCCCCTCCCCTCAGGAAAATGGCGGAGGCCCAGTTCGCCCACAGTTTGCACCTATTCCGAGAGTAAGGGTGGAACCTCCATCCAGCTCTTCCGAGGCAAAACAAAGGCCAGGGGGGCGTTGCCAGGGGCGGAGACCCCCTACTCCCTGACGTCCCACTGCTGGCTGGGGAGAGACGAACAAAGGGAGTTGGTAGTCCAGATGCACAAGTCACTCAAAGCTGATCCCCAGGTGCAAACAGCAATGGAGAAGGTGAATTGACGGGATGTGAGCTTTCATTACCAGAGAACTGGGGCATGGATTTTCAACTTGCCGCCTGGGTGAGCTGCTGGCGTTGTGGATCGCCCGCCCGTTTATAGAAACCGCCCAGTTTCCACTTCTGTCGGCCGTGTACGTGACGGCGGATCTCCGCGACGTCAGACGGGCGGCGAGTTGGATATCCGCCACGTCGAGCGGAACGGCAAGGAGGCACCGCTGCCGTCACTGGTTAGACCTCGTCCGAAATATCAGCCGGGATTTTCCACTGCAGCGTTCCTGGAGTGCATATCGGAAAATTCCCGATTGTCCGACCACACTGGTTGTAATATCGTGGGCTAAGGGTGCGGAATTTCCCAGCCTAAACCAGGAGTGCAGACGCTGAATATCTGGTCCTTTGTAATCACAACAACTTGCATTTATATAGCGCCTTTAATGTAGTAAAACGTCCCGAGGCGCTTCACAGGAGGGTAATCGGACAAAAAAAAAGAACTGACACCGAACCAAAGAGATATTAGGACAGGCGACCAAAAGCTTGGTCAAAGAGGTGGGTTTTAAGGAGCGTCTTAAGGGAGGAGAGAGAGGTTTAGAGAGGGAATTCCAGAGCTTAGGGCCCAGGCAGCTGAAGGCACGGCCGCCAATGGCGGGGTGAAGGAAGTGGGGGGATGCACCACTGAAACATACGTTTTTGGACGTTCCCCATCTTGCGTCTTCCAAGCGGAACATAGGAACAGGAGTAGGCCATTCAGCCCCTCGTGCCTGCTCCGCCGTTTGATAAGATCATGGCTGATCTGTGATCTAACTCCATATACCTGCCTTTGGCCCATATCCCTTCATACCTTTGGTTGCCAAAAAGCTATCCATCTCAGATTTAAATTTAGCAATTGAGCTAGTATCAATTGCCGTTTGCGGAAGAGAGTTCCAAACTTCTACCACCCTTTGTGTGTAGAAATGTTTTCTAATCTCACTCCTGAAAGGTCTGGCTCTAATTTTTAGACTGTGCCCCCTACTCCTAGAATCCCCAACCAGCGGAAATAGTTTCTCTCTATCCACCCTAGCAACATCATCTCCCCTAGCAACGTAAGACAGGGCTTTCTATTGATCAGTCCGATTGAAGAGCAGCGATGACCGATAACAAGGAGCGATCTTTTTGTTTTGTGCGTCTGTTTCCAGGACTACAGCGGAGGAAAGTGCGAGAACTTCAACTCGTGCAAAGCCCGGCCCTGCCAGAATGGCGGAATATGCATCTCGGGTCGGTGCGCCTGCCTGCCGGGCTTCCTGGGCCCCGACTGCTCGCCCCCGAGACCTAGCCGCTGCACCCCCGGCACGTGCAAGAACGGGGGGAGCTGCGTGGAGCGAGCCAAGGAGCCCCACTTCTTCTGCCATTGCCCCCCCGGCTTCCGGGGCCTCTACTGCCAGGCCCCGGAGGTAGGCCGCAACCGCTCGGCCGGGCCCGGGCCTGGTTGCCGTGCCGACCGCTGCGCCGCCCGGGCCAACGACGGCTT
Organism: Heptranchias perlo; assembly: GCF_035084215.1. NCBI lineage: Eukaryota > Metazoa > Chordata > Chondrichthyes > Hexanchiformes > Hexanchidae > Heptranchias > Heptranchias perlo. The sequence goes on from NC_090363.1 coordinate 9,875,099, forward strand.
CTGCGACCCGCCCTGCGACACCCTCGCCTGCGGCTGGGACGGGGGCGATTGCTCCGGCGACCCCTGGAGGAAGTGCCCGCTGGACGCACTGTGTCGGCCCAGCTTCAGGGACGGGAAGTGCGACGAGCCCTGCAACAACGTGGAGTGCCAGTACGACGGCTTCGACTGCCAGGAGCAGAAGGCCTCGTGCAAGTGAGTGAGTCGTGTTCGGAGGGAGGCGCCAATCTGAACATGTAAACCATTTAAAACTAGGAACCACTATTTATAAAGCGCCTTTCACCACCTCAGGACGTCCCAAAGCTCTTTACAGCCAATGAAGCACTTTTTAAAGTGTAGTCATGTAGGAAACACGGCAGCCAATTTGCGCACAGCAAGATCCCACAAACAGCAATGTGATAATGACCGGGTCATCCGTTTTTTTTTTAAGTGATGTTGGTTGAGGGATAAATATTAGCCCAGGACACCGGGGAGAACTCCCCCGCTTTTCTTCGAAATTGTGCCCTGGGATCTTATCCGTCCAGCAGAGAGAGCCGGCCGGGACTCAGTTTAACGTCTCATCCAAATGTCAGCACCTCCAACAGTGCGGCTCTCCCTGTGCACAAATTGGCTGCCGCATTGCAACAGTGGCTTCACTTTAAATATACTTCATTGGCTGTAAAACTCTTTGGGACGTCCTGAGGTCATGAAAAGCACTGTATAAATACAAATCTTTCTTTCTTTCTTTCACTCTTCCTTTGTCTCTTTCTTTCTCTCTTTTCTACGCGCTCTCTTTTTCTCTCTTTCTTTTTCTCTTTCTTTCTCCCTTTATCCCTCTCTTTTTCTTTCGCTCATTCTTTCTCTCTCCTCTCTTTCTTTCTCCCTTTCTTTCTTTCTCTTTCTCTCTCGCTTTCTCTCTCTTTCATTTTCTCTCTCTCCGTCTCTTTCGCTCTCTTTTTCTCTCAATCTCTTTCCCTCTGTCTTTCTCTTTCGCTCTTTCTCTCTCTTTCTCTCTCTTTCCCTCTGTCTTTCTCTTTCTCTCTCTTTCTCTCTGTCTTTCTCTTTCTCTCTCTCTCTCTTTCTCTCTCTCTCTCTCTCACTTTCTCTCTCTCTTTTTCTCTCACTCTCTTTCCCTCTGTCTCTCTCTTTCTCTTTCTCTCTTTCTCTCTCTCTTTCTCTCTTTCTCTCTCTCTTCCTTCTTTCCCTCGTTCCCCCCAGTCTAACCATTATCTTGTCTCAACACCCCCCCGACAGCCCTCGCTACGACACGTACTGCAAACACCACTACAACGACGGCCACTGCGACAAGGGCTGCAGCTTGGCCGACTGCGGCTGGGACGGGATGGACTGCGCCCAGCCCGAGGCGGAGAACTTTGCCGGCGGCACCCTGGTCCTGGTGGCCTTCCTGAGCCCGGGGAAGCTGCGCCACAGCCTCTCCAGCTTCCTCTGGAACCTGGGCGTGGTCCTGCACTCCACCGTGCGGGTCAAGAGGTCGCAGAGTGGGGAGGACATGGTCTACCCTTACTACGGCCGGGAGGACTTGGACAACCTGACGGCTTTGGTCTACAACGTAAGCGTCCCGGGAAGGAAGCGCCCAACGAGGGAGCTCGGCCCACCCGAGGAGGAGGGAGCTCGGACCACATCGGGACCAGAACGTAAAGTCATTGGGTAAGATCTCCAAATCACAAGGCAGATGTTTGCTGACTGGGGAACTAAAGTGGAGTAGATGCAGAAAAAGATTCACCAGGATGATGCCAAGACTGAGCGGTTATAACTATTGGGAAAGACCGAACAGGCTGGAGCTCTTTTCTCTAGAAAAGAGAAGACTGAGGGGTGATCTTATAGAGGTCTTTAAAATTATCAAAGGGTTTGATAGGGTAGACGTAGAGATGTTTCCAATTGTGGGGACTCGGGACCATAAATATAAGATAGTCACTAATAAATCCAATAAAGAATTCAGGAGAAAGGTCTTTACCCGGAGAGTGATTAGAATGTGGAACTCGCTACTACAAGGAGTAGTTAAAGGTGAATAGTTGCATTGAAAGGGAAGATAAATAAACACATGAGGGAAAAAGGAATAGGTTATGCTGATAGGGTGCGATGAAGAGAGGTTAGAGGAGACTTGTGTGGAGCATAAACACCAGCATGGACCAGTTGGGCCGAATGGCCTGTTTCTGTGCTGAAAATTCTATGTAATTCTATGTAAATGTTTAGGCTCGCTAACTCTGGTGGGCCGTATTCCTGACCCATGACCCACGCTCCCGCCATTGGTCACCGCCCACCTCCATCCTCACAGCACCCCATTCCCGAATGGGAAGCGGACGGCCTCTTCATTAGCTGAATGGGTGATTCCTGACTGTCAATCAAACAGCCTTTTCCCCCGCCCCCCCCCCATCCCCGCCCATCTCCAATATTTGTATAACTAATAATAGTTAATGGAGAAAAAAAAGCACCACGTTTTTTTTAAAACGCCCCTATGAGGTTTTCGCCAGAGTTGCTGGAAGCAGTGTCCGGGAGGTCAGTCCTGGAGGGTGGGTGACCCCAGGCGTGTGAGGGCCCACCGGAAGGGCTCGGCCTCGTTAATGCCCACCCGTGGTGTTCGACCAACACGTGTGGACTCTGATGTACTTATCGATCACAAGATGGGCTCGGATAAAGACGATCTTTCAGCCCATTCGATCCCGTCTTCCCATGAATGCCGACCTGACCATCTCCCCGTTACAGTCGCTGTTTCTTCACTAACTCCCAACGTGCCGCCCTCACCCGCCTCTGCTTGTCTCAGAATCCAGCTGTCGAACACTCTCTGTGGGAAGGAATACTTCCTGGCATCTGACCTGAACTTGCCCTTTTCACCCTGACCCTCTGTCCTCGTGAATCTGAAAGGAGTGTTCCGGTTAACTTCCTCTGTCCCGATAAGTACCTTTCGGTAGAGATAATTTCCCGGGTTTCAACGCTTCAGACAAGGATATCAGCGAGTTGTTCTGATCTGGAATGCGCTGCCTGAAAGGGCGGTGGAAGCAGATTCAATAGTAACTTTCAAAAGGGAATTGGACAAATACTTGAAAAGGGGGAAAAATTAACAGGGCAATGGGGAAAGAGCAAGGGAATGGGACTAATTGGATAGCTCTTTCAAAGAGTCAGCACAGGCACGATGGGCCAAATGGCTTCCTTCTGTGCCATATCATTCTATGATTGTATCCATAATTCTATCAGGAATTTGGACACGCAGTGCCCACAATTGTCTCCCGGTGCATCAACACCTAAAATTTAAAATTCCCATCCTTATGTTCAAATCCCTCCACGGCCTCATCCCCTCCCCACCTCTGTAACCTCCTCCAGCCCTACAACCCTCTGAGACTAACTCTCAACTCTGTTGTCTTTCACTCAACCGGAAGGTCCATCATATTTGTGGAGATCAACAAACAGCCCTGTCTGGAGACGTACACCGCCTGCTTCCCCACCGTCCTCGATGCTGCCGCGTTTGTCGTCGCCCTGACGTCCTCCGAGAACGGGGACCAGGAATTCCCCTTCCCTCTGGGAGCCGTCGCCGTGATACACGAGGAAGGTCGGTCAGCTTTTACCCATCGCGCGCGTGGTCACGGCCGGAATGCATCGCGGACTCCTTTCGCTGACCCATGAAGCTGCTTCCTACCCTCCCCTCCGCCCCAGTTTGTGGCGGGGCCAGTCCACGGACTCCAGGCGGAGAGGCGGAGTGGGTTGATGAACTGTCTGTAATTGGGAGTTACAGGAATTACTTGAGGGGTGTTGCCTGAGGGTCAGGGCGAACTGGATATGAGAACGGGTGAATGTTCTGCATGGTTGCCTTTGGAGATCAAGGAACACTTGCACAGAACTTTCTCTCAGGAGATCAATGGATGGGGCAGGCTCCATTATAGAATCTATGGGAAGAGTAGGTTGACGAGTTCTTTTCGTGTTCCATGCTCTCTTACATTCTTTAAACTACTTGTTATGTTTGTCAGTGTGAAAATTGGGAATACTGACTATCATGTAACAGAGTGAATATTGACACCGCTGTCTCAGCCAATGAGTTGATGTTGGGGTGGGACTTGTGGTTTTAATTTGCTCATAAACTACAGCAAACAGAGTCTATTTACTCATAAACTACAGCAAACAGAGTCTACTTACTCATAAACTACAGCAAACAGAGTCTATTTATTCATAAACTACAGCAAACAGAGTCTACTAACTCATAAACTACAGCAAACAGAGACTATTTGCTCATAAACTACAGCAAACAGAGTCTACTTACTCATAAACTACAGCAAACAGAGACTATTTGATCATAAACTACAGCAAACAGAGTCTACTAACTCATAAACTACAGCAAACAGAGTCTATTTATTCATAAACTACAGCAAACAGAGTCTATTTACTCATAAACTACAGCAAACAGAGTCTACTTACTCATAAACTACAGCAGAGTCTATTTAGTCAGAAACTACAGCAAACAGAGTCTATTTAGTCAGAAACTACAGCAAACAGAGTCTATTTACTCAGAAACTACAGCAAACAGAGTCTATTTACTCAGAAACTACAGCAAACAGAGTCTATTTACTCATAAACTACAGCAAACAGAGTCTACTTACTCATAAACTACAGCAGAGTCGATTTATTCATAAACTACAGCAAACAGAGTCTACTTACTCAGAAACTACAGCAGAGTCGATTTATTCATAAACTACAGCAAACAGAGTCTACTTACTCATAAACTACAGCAAACAAAGTCTATTTACTCATAAACTACAGCAAACAGAGTCTACTTACTCATAAACTACAGCAAACAGAGTCTATTTATTCATATACTACAGCAAACAGAGTCTACTTACTCAGAAACTACAGCAAACAGAGTCTACTTACTCAGAAACTACAGCAAACAGAGTCTACTTACTCATAAACTACAGCAAACAGAGTCTACTTACTCATAAACTACAGCAGAGTCCACTTACTCATAAACTACAGCAAACAGAGACTATTTACTCATAAACTACAGCAAACAGAGTCCACTTACTCATAAACTACAGCAAACAGAGACTATTTACTCATAAACTATAGCAAACAGAGTCTACTTACTCATAAACTACAGCAAACAGAGTCTATTTACTCATAAACTACAGCAAACAGAGTCTACTTACTCATAAACTACAGCAAACAGAGTCTACTTACTCATAAACTACAGCAAACAGAGTCTACTTACTCATAAACTACAGCAGAGTCTATTTAGTCAGAAACTACAGCAAACAGAGTCTATTTAGTCAGAAACTACAGCAAACAGAGTCTATTTACTCATAAACTACAGCAAACAGAGTCTACTTACTCATAAACTACAGCAAACAGAGTCTATTTACTCATAAACTACAGCAAACAGAGTCTACTTACTCATAAACTACAGCAAACAGAGACTATTTACTCATAAACTATAGCAAACAGAGTCTACTTACTCATAAACTACAGCAAACAGAGTCTATTTACTCATAAACTACAGCAAACAGAGTCTACTTACTCATAAACTACAGCAAACAGAGTCTACTTACTCATAAACTACAGCAAACAGAGTCTACTTACTCATAAACTACAGCAGAGTCTATTTAGTCAGAAACTACAGCAAACAGAGTCTATTTAGTCAGAAACTACAGCAAACAGAGTCTATTTACTCAGAAACTACAGCAAACAGAGTCTATTTACTCAGAAACTACAGCAAACAGAGTCTATTTACTCATAAACTACAGCAAACAGAGTCTACTTACTCATAAACTACAGCAGAGTCGATTTATTCATAAACTACAGCAAACAGAGTCTACTTACTCAGAAACTACAGCAGAGTCGATTTATTCATAAACTACAGCAAACAGAGTCTACTTACTCATAAACTACAGCAAACAAAGTCTATTTACTCATAAACTACAGCAAACAGAGTCTACTTACTCATAAACTACAGCAAACAGAGTCTATTTATTCATAAACTACAGCAAACAGAGTCTACTTACTCAGAAACGACAGCAAACAGAGTCTACTTACTCAGAAACTACAGCAAACAGAGTCTACTTACTCATAAACTACAGCAAACAGAGTCTACTTACTCATAAACTACAGCAAACAGAGTCTACTTACTCATAAACTACAGCAAACAGTCTATTTACTCATAAACTACAGCAAACAGAGTCTATTTACTCATAAACTACAGCAAACAGAGTCTGCTTACTCATAAACTACAGCAAACAGAGTCTATTTATTCATAAACTACAGCAAACAGAGTCTACTTACTCATAAACTACAGCAGAGTCCACTTACTCATAAACTACAGCAAACAGAGACTATTTACTCATAAACTGCAGCAAACAGAGTCCACTTACTCATAAACTACAGCAAACAGAGACTATTTACTCATAAACTATAGCAAACAGAGTCTACTTACTCATAAACTACAGCAAACAGAGTCTATTTACTCATAAACTACAGCAAACAGAGTCTACTTACTCATAAACTACAGCAAACAGAGTCTACTTACTCATAAACTACAGCAAACAGAGTCTACTTACTCATAAACTACAGCAGAGTCTATTTAGTCAGAAACTACAGCAAACAGAGTCTATTTAGTCAGAAACTACAGCAAACAGAGTCTATTTACTCAGAAACTACAGCAAACAGAGTCTATTTACTCAGAAACTACAGCAAACAGAGTCTATTTACTCATAAACTACAGCAAACAGAGTCTACTTACTCATAAACTACAGCAGAGTCGATTTATTCATAAACTACAGCAAACAGAGTCTACTTACTCAGAAACTACAGCAGAGTCGATTTATTCATAAACTACAGCAAACAGAGTCTACTTACTCATAAACTACAGCAAACAAAGTCTATTTACTCATAAACTACAGCAAACAGAGTCTATTTATTCATATACTACAGCAAACAGAGTCTACTTACTCAGAAACTACAGCAAACAGAGTCTATTTATTCATATACTACAGCAAACAGAGTCTACTTACTCAGAAACTACAGCAAACAGAGTCTACTTACTCAGAAACTACAGCAAACAGAGTCTACTTACTCATAAACTACAGCAAACAGAGTCTACTTACTCATAAACTACAGCAAACAGAGTCTACTTACTCATAAACTACAGCAAACAGAGACTATTTACTCATAAACTACAGCAAACAGTCTATTTACTCATAAACTACAGCAAACAGAGTCTATTTACTCATAAACTACAGCAAACAAAGTCTATTTACTCATAAACTACAGCAAACAAAGTCTATTTACTCATAAACTACAGCAAACAGAGACTATTTACTCATAAACTACAGCAAACAGTCTATTTACTCATAAACTACAGCAAACAGAGTCTATTTACTCATAAACTACAGCAAACAGAGTCTGCTTACTCATAAACTACAGCAAACAGAGTCTATTTATTCATAAACTACAGCAAACAGAGTCTACTTACTCATAAACTACAGCAGAGTCCACTTACTCATAAACTACAGCAAACAGAGACTATTTACTCATAAACTACAGCAAACAGAGTCCACTTACTCATAAACTACAGCAAACAGAGACTATTTACTCATAAACTACAGCAAACAGAGTCTATTTACTCATAAACTACAGCAAACAGAGTCTACTTACTCATAAACTACAGCAAACAGAGTCTACTTACTCATAAACTACAGCAAACAGAGTCTACTTACTCATAAACTACAGCAAACAGAGACGATTTACTCATAAACTACAGCAAACAGAGACTATTTACTCATAAACTACAGCAAACAGAGTCTACTTACTCATAAACTACAGCAAACAGAGTCTACTTCCTCATAAACTACAGCAAACAGGGTCTATTTACTCATAAACTACAGCAAACAGAGTCTACTTACTCATAAACTACAGCAAACAGAGACTATTTACTCATAAACTACAGCAAACAGAGACTATTTACTCATAAACTACAGCAAACAGAGTCTACTTACTCATAAACTACAGCAAACAGAGTCTATTTACTCAGAGATTACAGCAACCAGAGTCTATTTGCTCAAACTACAGCAAACAGAGTCTATTTGCTCATAAACTACAGCAGTCTATTTAATCATAAACTACAGCAAACAATCTATTTACTCATAAATTACAGCAGAGTCGATATGCTCATAAATTACAGCAGAGTCTCCGGAGTACTGCAGGATTATTTCTCGAGCAAAATGCAGTGAGTGGAGAATAGTTACATAATACAAATTCTCTGAGTAAAATCAATCCCAATCACTGACAGCAGTGCAGACTCCGGGCGTGACTGACGGGGAAAATGACCCAATCATCTCCATTGTGGCCGGGACTTGCGGTGTCACTATACGCGGCCATCGTAGGTGGATTGAGGTGTAGGTGTGGACTCCGCGTTGGTCTGGCCCCCTTCCCCCATTGCGTTACCTCTCTAATCCTTCTCTTCTCACGCAGAGGACAAACCTTTCTCGTTCCCGTGGGAGCTGACCTGCATTTCGCTCGCCATCCTCTTCGCCATTGCGGTCGGCGCCTTCGTCGGCATTCACGTGGCCAAGCAACCCAAGCGCAAACGCGGCCCGCTCTGGCTGCCCCCCGGTTTCGCCCCCAGCAAGGAGTCGAAGAACTACAAGAGGAGGGAGCCAGTGGGGGAAGACGCCATAGGGATGAAGTAAGTTTGGAGGGGGCGGGGGGGGGGGGTGGAAATTGAGGCTCTGTCGCTCGCTGTGTTCCATTGGGTGCGGTGGAGGGTCACTGGCGGGAAACGTTGTTCCCAATCCTCATGCTACACGATGACTGCGTGTGGGACCTCGCTAATTCTTGGTCCTTGGAGGCGATCAATGTTTGATTCCCGATATATCCCAACCGGGTTTATATTTAACCAGTTCAGCAACGCCTCGATCGTAAAATTCTCACCCTCACCTCCCTATCCCTGTGACCTCCTCCAGACCTACAACCCTCCGAGATCTCTGCGCTCCTCCAATTCCGGCCTCTTACACATCCCCGATTTTAATCGCTCCACCATTGGCGGCCGTGCCTTCATCTGACTAATCCCTAAGCTCTGGGTTTCCCTCCCTAAACCTCTCCGCCTCTCTCTCCTCCTTAAAACCCACCTCTTTGACCAAGCTTTTGGCCACCTGTCCTAATATCTCCTTACGTGGCTCGGTCTCAAATTTTGTTTAATGACGCTCCTGTGAAGCGGCTTGGGACTTTTTACGGCATTAAAGGCGCTATATAAATGCAGGTTGATGTTGTCTGCAAAGTACAGCCTTCCGGCCTTGACCTTGAGTTTAACAACCTTTGACCTCAACCACCGCTCCCATTTTCTCTCGGACGGCAGGCGCTGACAATGGAGGATTGGGCCGCGCCAGGAGCGCTGGGAGTGGAGGGGCTGTGAGATGATGCTTTGGGTGGGGATTCCCTGACGCTACACAGCCTGCAGGGTGATCCGCACACCCGGGGGTTCACCTGCTTTTCTTCCGCTACATTTCTGGGCCATGGGAGCCTTCTCCTCTTGGCCAGATTTTCCCCGCTTCCCTCCCCCTCTGCTATTCTGCTGTAACCATTTACACCTCGTCTAGGCCCATCTTTTCTTTCTTCACTTGTCTCATTCCCAGCCCCTTTCGCCTTGTTCCATCATCCCTTTTTGTCATCTAATCACTCCTGCCCTCCACCCTATCACAGACCTCCTTCCCCTTTGCTCTTTCCTCCCCTCTCCCCCTTTCCCCTCACTCGGTATTTGCTTAAAAGCTGTTTCACCTCTACCATCTGAGGAAAGGTCATCGACCTGAAACGTTAACTCTGGTTCTCTCTCCGCAGATGCTGCCCTGACCCGCTGGCTGTTTCCAGCATTTTCTGCTTTGATTTTCTAGCTTGTCTGTTCTCTCTTCCTCTCCTGTTTGCTCTCTCTATCCCCTCCTCTCCTGAAGCACTTTGTAACCTGAGGTCCACTCACACACTTTCCAGCCAGGGTCACTAGCTAACTCCCAGGAGTAGGACCCCAGGTCCATTCCCCTCCCCACCTCACCCAAGCCCATATTGTAGCATTGACCACCCCTGAGATCAACTAACACAGTACAGACCAGGGACTGAACCTCCTCCACCTACGATCCTGCTTATTACCGCCAACAGCTGCTGGTTTAACCATTTTTAGGTCAGGTGTGTATGGCTGCAATGCTCGATCGCCTCGATTGTAACTCTGTACCACCCGGAGAGTTTTAGAGGAAAGGGGATGCTGAGGGGGGGTGAGGAGATCCACATCTGTATTAGTCTGGGAGTGCAGGAGGAAGGGGGCAAGTTTCACATCTGTATTACTCTGGGAGTGCAGGAGGAAGGGGGTGAATTCCACATCTGTATTACTCTGGGAGTGCAAGAGGAAGGGGGTGAGTTCCACATCTGTATTACTCTGGGAGTGCAAGAGGAAGGAGGCGAGTTCTACATCTGTATTACTCTGGGAGTGCAAGAGGAAGGAGGCGAGTTCCACATCTGTATTACTCTGGGAGTGCAAGAGGAAGGAGGCGAGTTCCACATCTGTATTACTCTGGGAGTGCAAGAGGAAGGAGGCGAGTTCCACATCTGTATTACTCGGAGTGCAGGAGGAAGGGGACAAGTTCCACATCTGTATCACTCTGGGAGTGTACGATGAAGGGGAAACTGAGGGAGGTGAGGTGTTCCACATCTGGATTACTCTGGGAGTGTACGATGAAGGGGACACTGAGGGAGGTGAGGTGTTCCACATCTGGATTACTCTGGGAGTGTGCGATGAAGGGGACACTGAGGGAGGTGAGGCGGTCCACATCTGGATTATTCTGGGAGTGTACGATGAAGGGGAAACTGAGGGAGGTGAGGCGTTCCACATCTGGATTACTCTGGGAGTGTACGATGAAGGGGAAACTGAGGGAGGTGAGGCGTTCCACATCTGGATTACTCTGGGAGTGTACGATGAAGTGGACACTGAGGGAGGTGAGGCGGTCCACATCTGTATTACTCTGGGAGTGTACGATGAAGTGGACACTGAGGGAGGTGAGGCGGTCCACATCTGGATTACTCTGGGAGTGTACGATGAAGTGGACACTGAGGGAGGTGAGGCGGTCCACATCTGTATTACTCTGGGAGTGTACGATGAAGGGGACACTGAGGGAGGTGAGGCGGTCCACATCTGTATTACTCTGGGAGTGTACGATGAAGGGGACACTGAGGGAGGTGAGGCGGTCCACATCTGGATTACTCTGGGAGTGTACAATGAAGGGGACACTGAGGGAGGTGAGGCGGTCCACATCTGGATTACTCTGGGAGTGTACGATGAAGGGGACACTGAGGGAGGTGAGGCGGTCCACATCTGTATTACTGTGGGAGTGTACGATGAAGGGGACACTGAGGGAGGTGAGGCCGTCCACATCTGGATTACTCTGGGAGTGTACGATGAAGGGGACACTGAGGGAGGTGAGGCGGTCCACATCTGGATTACTGTGGGAGTGTACGATGAAGGGGACACTGAGGGAGGTGAGGCGGTCCACATCTGGATTACTCTGGGAGTGTACGATGAAGGGGACACTGAGGGAGGTGAGGCGGTCCACATCTGGATTACTGTGGGAGTGTACGATGAAGGGGACACTGAGGGAGGTGAGGCGGTCCACATCTGGATTACTGTGGGAGTGTACGATGAAGGGGACACTGAGGGAGGTGAGACGGTCCACATCTGGATTACTCTGGGAGTGTACGATGAAGGGGACACTGAGGGAGGTGAGGCGTTCCACATCTGTATTACTCTGGGAGTGTACGATGAAGGGGACACTGAGGGAGGTGAGGCGGTCCACATCTGTATTACTCTGGGAGTGTACGATGAAGGGGACACTGAGGGAGGTGAGGCGGTCCACATTCCTGATGCCCTGAGGTAGAGTGAGTTCGAGTAAGAGATGGTGCAATGAGTCTCGAATTACATCCAGTGAAGATGCGGTTTTTGGGGGGGGAAGGACGAGAGTGCAGGAGGGGATATTTGCATCTCGGAAGAAACGAGAGATAAGTGCAGTCGAGCACCAACCGTGGTAATATCGATAAAGTAGAGAGGAAAGGAAGGTTATGACAGATAGTAATGCCTTGATTCATGTGTCCCTTCTCACTGTGCACTGTTAATCCCAGAATCCTGAACCAGGAAACGGACTGCGAAGATGAAGAAGACAATCAGAATTCCATAGTGGGAGGTCTGCCCAGCAACAACAAGTCCAAGGTAATGAAGAGCAAAGATGGTTAAGGGGAGATTTAATCGAGGGGTTCAAAATCATGAAGGGTTTTGATAGAGTAAATAAGGAGAAACTGTTTCCAGTGGCAGGAGGGTCGGTAACCAGAGGACACAGATTTAAGGTAATTGGCAAAAGATCCAGAGGGGGAGATGAGGACAATTTTTTTAGTTCTGATCTGGAATGCGCTGCCTGAAAGGGCGGTGGAAGCAGATTCAATAATAACTTTCAAAAGGGGAATTGGATAAATACTTGAAAAGGGGGAAAAAATTGCTGGGCGATAAGGAAAGAGCGTGGGGAAGTGGGACTAGTCGGACAGCTCTTTCAAAGAGACAGCACAGGCACGATGGGCCGATTGGCCTCCTTCTGTGCTGTAAGATTCTATGACGAGCCAGAGTGTTTACTCTTTACAGAGCACTGTTCATTTAACACTAATCACGGTCACATTGCGGGCACGCGGATGCACGGTGCCACAAACTGTGCGGTCCCTGAGCTTCGCCAGGCAGTGACAACTCACTCTGAGGCGTGCCGATCGGCAGACTCCCAGCGGCTAGTCGATCGCACAGGCTTGGTGACAGTCGGAGGGGGCTACGCGATGTTTGCCAGACGGTTTCTGAAGCGGCAGCGGTCGGGAGGGCGGGAGCGGGCCTCTGCCTCACCGATGCCCAGTTACCGGTGGCTTTTTATTTCTAAAGGCGATCGAGCCAGGGGCAAGCAAACCCACTCTGGGTAACAAAATGAGCCAGGCCCGAGGCCTGCTGTGATGTCTGACTGGGCATGTGCAGTGATCCTCACTCCTGCTGTCCGTGAAGTAAAGAATGAACTTGCATTTATGTAGCGCCTTTCACAACCTCAGGACGTCCCAAAGCGCTTTACAGCCAATGAAGTACTTTGTGAAGTGTAATCACTGTTGTAACGTAGGAAACGCGGCAGCCAATTTGCGCACAGCAAGATCCCACAAACAGCATTGTGATAATGACCAGATCATCTGTTTTTAGTGATGTTGGTTGAGGGATAAATATTGGCCCCAGGACACCGGGGAGGAACTCCCCCTGCTCTTCTTCGAAAAAGTGGCCGTGGGATCTTTTACGTCCGCCTGAGAGGGGCAGACGGGGCCTCGGTTTAACGTCTTACCCGAAAGTCGGCACCTCTGACAGTGCAGCACTCCCTCGGTACTGCACTTGGGAGTGTCGGCCTGGATTACGTGCTCAAGTCTCTGGTGTGGGGCTCGAACCCACGATCTCCATGACTCAGAGGTGAGAGAGTTACCCACTGAGCCACCTCACAGAGCGTCCACATCTACCTGCATCTGAGGGAGGAGAGGAGAAAAGGGTTGAGGGAGGTGTTTCGCTGTTCTTGTGCTAATATGTGTGTGTGTGTGTGTGTGTGTGTGTGTGCCCTTGTAGCCCGAGGAAATTCCAATGCTGCCTGACCACAGAAAGTGGACCCAGAAACACATCAAGGCCATTGTCTACACCCCACAGTCTGTGGCACTGACCCCACCGCAGGAGAACACAGAGAGTTTGGACGTCGATGTGAGAGGCCCAGGTACGTAGACACTTAAGCCATACGGACAGGGAGGCCTCAGGCACCCCCACCCCCCCCCCCGCCCCCCCTACAGAGTCTGGGCTGAGTTAACCGATCTCAGTCGGTGATGCAGTGGGCCTCATGCCCCACGGGCTGGGAGAGGAGGGGGAATCGGCCGTTGTCCCTGCTCCTAATTGATGCAGAGAAGAGCTCGCGTGTTACTAGGGTTGCCATGTCCTCCCTCCCGTGGTTGAATAGCCTGTCTAGGCTCACACGTCAAGAACGGTCACCTGATGATGTTCTGGGGGTTGCTGGTCGCCGGTGGTCCGTCCCCCCGGCAAAGGGTCAGGAGAGGAGGGGAGAAAATGGAGAAAACCCATAGAATTACATGGAATTTACAGCACAGAAACAGGCCATTCGGCCCAACTGCCGGTGTTTATGCTCCACACGAGCCTCCTCCCTCCCTACTTCATCTCACCCTATCAGCGTATCCTTCTATTCCTTTCTCCCTCAAGAGTTTATCCAGCTTCCCCTTAAATGCATCTACACTATTCGCCTCAACAACTCCCTCTGGTAGTGAGTTCCACATTCTCACCACTCTCTGGGTAAAGAAGTTTCTCCTGAATTCCCCATTGGATTTATTAGTGACTATCTCATATTTAAAATAGATGCAGGACAACAGAATCCACCAACCGTGGCACCGTCACACATTATTATATCAACACCGTCCAAATATAGTTTCAAGCCCGAACTCCAGCTACAAATCTATCACCATGGTGACCCTGCCCGCAAGTGATGGTGTCAATGAACCAATCAGATTCTGTTTCCATGTCTCTGCTCTTCCAGGACGGTTATACTGATATCTACAAGCCTTTTTTTTTGTTGCTTTGTGAGGATATTAAGGAAAGCTTCTGTATTTTTTTAATAATTTTTTTCTATTTTTTTAATCTGATGAGGCCTACACCAGGGGAGCACAGATACATAGCCTACTCCCGGGTTCCATGACGACATGGCCTACTCCCGGGTTCCATGACGACATGGCCTACTCCCGGGTTCCATGACGACATGGCCTACTCCCGGGTTCCTTGACGACATGGCCTACTCCCGGGTTCCATGACGACATGGCCTACTCCCGGGTTCCATGACGACATGGCCTACTCCCGGGTTCCATGACGACATGGCCTACTCCCGGGTTCCATGACGACATGGCCTACTCCCGGGTTCCATGACGACATGGCCTACTCCCGGGTTCCATGACGACATGGCCTACTCCCGGGTTCCATGACGACATGGCCTACTCCCGGGTTCCATGACGACATGGCCTACTCCCGGGTTCCATGACGACATGGCCTACTCCCGGGTTCCATGACGACATGGCCTACTCCCGGGTTCCATGACGACATGGCCTACTCCCGGGTTCCATGACGACATGGCCTACTCCCAGGCTGGTGGCCTATGCCCCTATTAAAGGGTCAGGCACTGCCCAGGCATGACCCTGCTCTCTGATTTTCCTTCCCTTCTAGCTGGCCGGATCTGTGTTTCCCCAGGATCACACAACTCAATCTGGAGCTAAGTGTTGCAGGCCTCCAGCCTGTAGCCGTCCCTGCTCCATGTGATTGATCTGGATTTTAGAATGACACTGAGAGGCACTAACCTCTCCATTGAGTGTAGCTTCCTTCCACATCCACCCGTGTCAGAGATCCTCGCCCAACCCCAAGTGATTCCAGAACTCAAGAACACGTCGAGGATGTGCTCACAACACAGAGATGAGCAACTCCGCTAAATATACACTTTCGGCAAAGCACGGCGTGATTCAGCACCAGCGTTAACTGTCATCGCCGGAGAGAGGATTGTTGAAAATGCACACGCTCGACAATCAGCTTCAGAACTGCTGGATAAACGACCAGGACCTTAACAAAGGGAACTCAATAATAGTCTCGGCAGGAATTTATTTCCATGTTGCACTTTTCCACCTACACGCGTGTCTCCGTGTGCGCGTGTATGTGCATGCGTGTGTGCTTGTGTATGTGTACGTGTGCATGTGTGTGCGCGCGGGAGTGTGCTTGTGCGCATCTGTGTGCATGTGCGTGTGCGTGTGCATGTGTGTGCGTGTGCGTGTGTGTACACGTGTGGCCTCACTCTCTCGCCACATTTACTTTTCATTCTTTGTCATGTGATTTATTTGGCTTGTATGTTCAGCTTTGCAAAAGATTCTTTCCTGTTGTCTCTTTTTATCTTCCCTTTCTCACCCCAACTCTCCTTCTCTGAGCATCTTTTTCTTGTATCATCGCTTTCTTGTATAATTCCTTTCTTGTATCTATCTGTCGCCCCGTCCTTCTCTGTCTGTTTCCTCTCTATTTCTCCCTCTCTGCCTGTGTCTCTTCTGCCTCTTTCTCTGTTTCTTTCCTCTCTGTCTCTTCCGCTATTTCTCCCCTCTTCTCGTCTGTGTACCTTCCTGTTCTTTCTCCACCTCCTTCCCTCCCTCTTTCCTCTCTCTGTCCCTGTTTCTTCCCTCTCTCCCTCTCTTTTTCCCTCTGTCTCTGTTTCTTTCCCCTCTCTCATTCCGCCTCTCTGTCCGTTACCTTTTTTCTCTCTCTCTTTCCATTTATTCCTGTTGCCCGCACTTTTCCTTCTGTCTGTTTTCTTTGTCTCCTTCCATTGTTTCTCCCCTCTCGTCATCTGTAAACCTTCTTTTTCTTTCTCTGTCACCTTCTCCTCCCTCTGTCGCAGTCCCTGTTTCTTTCCTCTCTCTCTCTCTTTCTCTCTCTTCCCTCTGTCTCTCGTTCTTTACCCTCTCTCTTTCTGCCTTCCTGTGTCCATTTCCTTTATCCCCCCCTTTCCCTTTCCGCCTCCCTTTCTCTAGCCGTATCCGCTTCCAATTTTATTTTTCCTCTCTCCCTCTCTTCCCGACCGTCTCCGCTAATTTCCCCGTTTCCCACGCTGTCTTGTCTCTCGGTTGCAGACGGTGTCACGCCGCTGATGCTGGCCGCCTGCGCGGGGGGCGGCCTCGAAACCAGCTACGCGGAGACGGAGGCGCAGGAGGGCTCGGCCAGCATCATCTTGGATCTGATCGGCCAGGGAGCGAGCCTTCATCCGCAGACGGATGTGACCGGTGAAAATGCCCTGCACTTGGCCGCTCGATTCTCGCGCGCTGACGCAGCGAAATGCATGCTGGACATGGGAGCCGATACTAACGTCCAGGACAAATCGGGACGCACGCCCTTACACACAGCAGTGGCGGCAGATGCACAAGGAGTCTTCCAGGTACGTCACAGTGTCACATTGGCCGTCATTCTCGGTTAGCGTCCGGGGTCTTCCCTGCTGTAATTTAACTTGGCGACGTTCACCGATACTGAGTGAAGGTTTCCTACTTCTGAAACAAGTGTCGGCATCTAACACTCCCAGGTCAGGTACAGCACGGGTTAGATACAGAGTAAAGCTCCCTCTACACTGTCCCATCAAACACTCCCAGGGCAGGTACAGCATGGGTTAGATACAGAGTAAAGCTCCCTCTACACTGTCCCATCAAACACTCCCAGGGCAGGTACAGCACGGGTTAGATACAGAGTAAAGCTCCCTCTACACTGTCCCGTCAAACACTCCCAGGGCAGGTACAGCACGGGTTAGATACAGAGTAAAGCTCCCTCTACACTGTCCCATCAAACACTCCCAGGGCAGGGACAGACCGGGTTAGATACAGAGTAAAGCTCCCTCTACACTGTCCCATCAAACACTCCCAGGGCAGGTACAGCATGGGTTAGATACAGAGTAAAGCTCCCTCTACACTGTCCCATCAAACACTCCCAGGGCAGGTACAGCACGGGTTAGATACAGAGTAAAGCTCCCTCTACACTGTCTCATCAAACACTCCCAGGGCAGGTACAGACCGGGTTAGATACAGAGTAAAGCTCCCTCTACACTGTCCCATCAAACACTCCCAGGGCAGGTACAGCATGGGTTAGATACAGAGTAAAGCTCCCTCAACACTGTCCCATCAAACACTCCCAGGGCAGGTACAGCACGGGTTAGATACAGAGTAAAGCTCCCTCTACACTGTCCCGTCAAACACTCCCAGGGCAGGTACAGCACGGGTTAGATACAGAGTAAAGCTCCCTCTACACTGTCCCATCTAACACTCCCAGGGCAGGTATAGCACGGGTTAGATACAGAGCAAAGCTCCCTCTACACTCTCCCATCAAACACTCCCAGGGCGGGTACAGCACGGGTTAGATACAGAGTAAAGCTCCCTCTACACTGTCCCATCAAACACTCCCAGGGCAGGTACAGCACGGGTTAGATACAGAGTAAAGCTCCCTCTACACTGTCCCATCAAACACTCCCAGGGCAGGTACAGCACGGGTTAGATACAGAGTAAAGCTCCCTCTGCACTGTCCCATCAAACACTCCCAGGGCAGGTACAGCACGGGTTAGATACAGAGTAAAGCTCCCTCTACACTGTCCCATCAAACACTCCCAGGGCAGGTACAGCACGGGTTAGATACAGAGTAACGCTCCCTCTACACTGTCCCATCAAACACTCCCAGGGCAGGTACAGCACGGGTTAGATACAGAGTAAAGCTCCCTCTACACTGTCCCATCAAACACTCCCAGGGCAGGTACAGGGTTAGATACAGAGTAAAGCTCCCTCTACACTGTCCCATCAAACACTCCCAGGGCAGGTACAGCACGGGTTAGATGCAGAGTAAAGCTCCCTCTACACTGTCCCATCAAACACTCCCAGGGCAGGTACAGCACGGGTTAGATACAGAGTAAAGCTCCCTCTACACTGTCCCATCAAACACTCCCAGGACAGGTACAGCAAGGGTTAGATACAGAGTAAAACTCCCTCTACACTGTCCCATCAAACACTCCCAGGGCAGGTACAGCACGGGTTAGATACAGAGTAAAGCTCCCTCTACACTGTCCCATCAAACACTCCCAGGGCAGGTACAGGGTTAGATACAGAGTAAAGCTCCCTCTACACTGTCCCATCAAACACTCCCAGGGCAGGTACAGCACGGGTTAGATACAGAGTAAAGCTCCCTCTACACTGTCCCATCAAACAGTCCCAGGGCAGGTACAGCACGGGTTAGATACAGAGTAAAGCTCCCTCTACACTGTCCCATCAAACACTCCCAGGGCAGGTACAGCACGGGTTAGATACAGAGTAAAGCTCCCTCTACACTGTCCCATCAAACGCTCCCAGGGCAGGTACAGCACGGGTTAGATACAGAGTAAAGCTCCCTCTACACTGTCCCATCAAACACTCCCAGGGCAGGTACAGCACGGGTTAGATACAGAGTAAAGCTCCCTCTACACTGTCCCATCAAACACTCCCAGGGCAGGTACAGCACGGGTTAGATACAGAGTAAAGCTCCCTCTACACTGTCCCATCAAACACTCCCAGGGCAGGTACAGCACGGGTTAGATACAGAGTAAAGCTCCCTCTGCACTGTCCCATCAAACACTCCCAGGGCAGGTACAGCACGGGTTAGATACAGAGTAAAGCTCCCTCGACACTGTCCCATCTAACACTCCCAGGGCAGGTACAGCACGGGTTAGATACAGAGTAAAGCTCCCTCTACACTGTCCCATCAAACACTCCCAGGGCAGGTACAGCATGGGTTAGATACAGAGTAAAGCTCCCTCTACACTGTCCCATCAAACACTCCCAGGGCAGGTACAGCACGGGTTAGATACAGAGTAAAGCTCCCTCTACACTGTCCCATCAAACACTCCCAGGGCAGGTACAGCACGGGTTAGATACAGAGTAAAGCTCCCTCTACACTGTCCCATCAAACACTCCCAGGACAGGTACAGCAAGGGTTAGATACAGAGTAAAGCTCCCTCTACACTGTCCCATCAAACACTCCCAGGGCAGGTACAGCACGGGTTAGATACAGAGTAAAGCTCCCTCTACACTGTCCCATCAAACACTCCCAGGGCAGGTACAGGGTTAGATACAGAGTGAAGCTCCCTCTACACTGTCCCATCAAACACTCCCAGGGCAGGTACAGCACGGGTTCGATACAGAGTAAAGCTCCCTCTACACTGTCCCATCAAACACTCCCAGGGCAGGTACAGCACGGGTTAGATACAGAGTAAAGCTCCCTCTACACTGTCCCATCAAACACTCCCAGGACAGGTACAGCAAGGGTTAGATACAGAGTAAAGCTCCCTCTACACTGTCCCATCAAACACTCCCAGGGCAGGTACAGCACGGGTTAGATACAGAGTAAAGCTCCCTCTACACTGTCCCATCAAACACTCCCAGGGCAGGTACAGGGTTAGATACAGAGTAAAGCTCCCTCTACACTGTCCCATCAAACACTCCCAGGGCAGGTACAGCACGGGTTAGATACAGAGTAAAGCTCCCTCTACACTGTCCCATCAAACAGTCCCAGGGCAGGTACAGCACGGGTTAGATACAGAGTAAAGCTCCCTCTACACTGTCCCATCAAACACTCCCAGGGCAGGTACAGCACGGGTTAGATACAGAGTGAAGCTCCCTCTACACTGTCCCATCAAACGCTCCCAGGGCAGGTACAGCACGGGTTAGATACAGAGTAAAGCTCCCTCTACACTGTCCCATCAAACACTCCCAGGGCAGGTACAGCACGGGTTAGATACAGAGTAAAGCTCCCTCTACACTGTCCCATCAAACACTCCCAGGGCAGGTACAGCACGGGTTAGATACAGAGTAAAGCTCCCTCTACACTGTCCCATCAAACACTCCCAGGGCAGGTACAGCATGGGTTAGATACAGAGTAAAGCTCCCTCTACACTGTCCCATCAAACACTCCCAGGGCAGGTACAGCACGGGTTAGATGCAGAGTAAAGCTCCCTCTACACTGTCCCATCAAACACTCCCAGGGCAGGTACAGCATGGGTTAAAATCCCTACCTTAGAGCACTGTGGGAATATATTCACTGTCGGAAGAGCAGTGATTCTGGGAGAAGACGGCCCACCACCACCTTCTCCAGGGCAACTAGGAACGGGCAATAAATGCCAGCCTTGCCGGCGAAGCCCGTATGCCCAGATTGAATTGAAAGCAGCAGTGGTGCAGGTTGTAGTGGAGTTTTATCGCCGCCTATTGGCCACAGCTTGAAACTACAGCATTACGGGGAACTGTTTACATAGGGAATTCCAATTATAGCTGATGTCACTGGCACCTTCAATATTGAGGTAAAAGCTGCGACCACAAATTGTGACAACGGGGAGTGAGGTCTCTTGAGAGGAAGTGGGAGCGTACACAAGGTGTTTAATGTGACGTAGGATGTAGAGGGGGCCTTACAACGAGAGAGCTGGCACCTGCGGCCAGCTGGGTTCAATCCTGTCGTCCTTCCGCAGATCCTGGTGCGAAACCGCTCAACGGACGTGGATGCGCGGATGCACGACGGGACCACGCCGCTGATCCTCGCGGCTCGGCTCGCGGTCGACAACGTGCTGGAGGAGCTGATCAACTGCAACGCCGACCTCAGCGCCACGGACAACCACGGTACGAGAGGCTCTCCGCGAGCAGCAGGGCCAAGACTCAACTGGTCAGATTCGCTGATGACTCTAAAAGAGGGGAAGAGCAGTAGGGTCCGAGAGAGAACGAACTTGCATTTATATAGCACCTTTCACCACCTCAGGACGCCCCAAAGCGCTTTCCAGCCAACGAAGTACTTTTTGAAGTGTAGTCATAAGAACATAAGAAATAGGAGCAGGAGTAGGCCAATCGGCCCCTCGAGCCCGCTCCGCCATTCAATAAGATCATGGCCGATCTGATCCTAACCTCAAATCTAAATTCATGTCCAATTTCCTGCCCGCTCCCCGTAACCCCTAATTCCCTTTACTTCTAGGAAACTGTCTATTTCTGTTTTAAATTTATTTAATGATGCAGCTTCCACAGCTTCCTGGGGCAGCAAATTCCACAGACCTACCACCCTCTGAGTGAAGAAGTTTCTCCTCATCTCAGTTTTGAAAGAGCAGCCCCTTATTCTAAGATTATGCCCCCTAGTTCTAGTTTCACCCATCCTTGGGAACATCCTTACCGCATCCACCCGATCAAGCCCCTTCACAATCTTATATGTTTCAATAAGATCGCCTCTCATTCTTCTGAACTCCAATGAGTAGAGTCCCAATCTACTCAACCTCTCCTCATATGTTCGCTCCCTCATCCCCGGGATTAACCGAGTGAACCTTCTTTGTACTGCCTCGAGAGCAAGTATGTCTTTTCTTAAGTATGGAGACCAAAACTGTATGCAGTATTCCAGGTGTGGTCTCACCAATACCTTATATAACTGCAGCAATACCTCCCTGTTTTTATATTCTATCCCCCTAGCAATAAAAGCCAACATTCCGTTGGCCTTCTTGATCACCTGCGCACCTGCATACTAACTTTTTGATTTTCTTGCACCTGGACCCCCAGATCCCTTTGTACTGCAGTACCTTCCAGTTTCTCGCCATTAAGATAATAATGTTATAATGTAGGAAACGCCAAATTGCGCACAGCAAGATCCCACAAACAGCGATGAGATAATGACCAAATCATCTGCTTTTAGTGATGTTGGTTGAGGGATTAATATTGGCCAGGACATCGGGGAGAACTCCCCTGCTGTTCTTCGAAATAGTGGCCGCGGGATCTTTTACGTCCGCCTGAGAGGGCAGACGGGGCCTCGGTTTTAATGTCTCGTCCGAAAGACGGCACCTCCGGCAGGGCAGCGCTCCCTCAGCACTGCACCGGGAGTGTCGGCCTGGATTATGTGGTCAAGTCTCTGGAGTGGGACTTGAACCCATGACCTCCGACCCAGAGGCGAAGGTGTCACCCACTGAGCAGAGTGTGTGGCCACTTGGAGGAGATTAACCCTTTGGCGCAACGCTGCCCATTGACAGCGAGGCACAGGACAGTGTGTGCCCAGTAGGGTGGGTTAGTGAACAGCTAGCCCGCAGCAGGAGCCATGAACTGTTTCGCAGTGGGACATTGGACATCCTGTAGTCAGCAGAGCTCATCGAAAACCGAATTAAGGACCATGACCTCCTGACCTTTCCTGTTCCTTTGCTTCCTCAGGTAAATCGGCCCTGCACTGGGCAGCCGCTGTAAATAATGTAGACGCGGCCCTCATCCTCCTGCGAAACGGGGCCAACAAAGACATGCAGGACAACAAGGTGAGGACGGTGGGTGGGGACATGTGACGGGGAAATTCCTTCACAGCGTGATGGCAATGAGTGCGGATAATTCACCACCAGGCGTTCCCAACGAGCGAGAGACTTGGTCACAGTGAGATGGGAAGATTCTGTCCCCCACGCCAGTGACGTGGACTATCCCCCGGACTCTTGTGGAGAACCGGGGACCGCACCCGGACTCGGTCTCTCAGCCCAGTAGAGGGAGCGGCGGTGATTTTAACCCCCCCCCCCCAAGAGCGGGTGGGTTGGGGGGGCGGGCGGGAGTTGAAAATAGTTGGATCTTTGGGGGTCGCGACCGCAAAATTGTCGGGACTTTGCGTTCCCGGCGGGAAGCCTGGACTTGAATGAAGCCGGGTTGCGGCCGCGACACAAAAAAGCAACTATTTTTCAACTCCCGCCCGCCCCCAACCCACCCGTCCTTGGGGATTAAAATCACCCCCCAGCGGGTCTGCAGGAGGGAGAGGGAGGGGGGAGGGAGGAGGGAGAGGGAGGGGCATACACTACCGCTCTGAGAAGGACCTTAACCCCAGGTTGTGGGACACTGAGGTTGATGGTAGAAGGTGGCAACAGGAAGAAGATGGGGTTGGTCGTCATAGAATCATACAGCGTGGAAGGAGGCCATTTGGCCCATCGTGCCCGTGCTAGCTCTTTGGTAGAGCTATACTGGAAGCATGAGATCAAGTGGGCCGAATAGCCTTCTAAATGGGACACAATCTCGTGCTTCCCCGGTGCAGGACCTGCCACTGCCTCGCAGTCCCAGGTCTTTCGTCCTGTTGGTTTCCTTGTCCTTCATTCCCTGGGGGTCACAGTGGAGCTCAGGGTGCGACAACCAAATGGTCACTGGGGGTACATGTCGTGTGTGTGTGTGGGTGTGTGTGCGTGTCGATCTTCGATGACCTCAGCTGTGACCCAGATGCTGTTAGTAATTCCGACTGCCTTGAGCTCAGACCTGCCGCGAGGTTGCGCCGCACGTCTGGTCTCCGGGCGCCGCCATCTCCGGGGGGGAAATCTCACACCTTTATCAAGGGAGTGCTCTTCCGGGCGCCGCCATCTCCGGGGGGGAAATCTCACACCTTTATCAAGGGAGTGCTCTGCCCAGGTTGGAATTAAGGCACATCACTGGGACAGTGTAGAGGGAGCTTTACTCTGTATCTAACCCTGTACCTGCCCTTGGAGTGTTTGATGGGACAGTGTAGAGGGAGCTTTACTCTGTATCTAACCCGTGCTGTACCTGCCCTGGGAGTGTTTGATGGGACAGTGTAGAGGGAGCTTTACTCTGTATCTAACCCGTGCTGTACCTGCCCTGGGAGTGTTCGATGATAGGTTCATTCCCTTCCCAGTACTGATTTACCTCTTATCGATGAACGCGAAGTTCCTCTCCTTGGATACCGATTGAATTCGATGGCGTTGGTCGGTGATGCGCGGTGTCTGCCATCTTATTACCGTGTCCCTTCCTTCTTCTCCCCACCCCCCGGTTTCTACCAGGAGGAGACGCCGCTGTTCATCGCGGCCCGCGAGGGGAGCTACGAGACGGGCAAAGTTCTGCTGGAGCACCTGGCCAACCGGGAGATCGCCGACCACATGAACCGGCTGCCCCGCGACATCGCTGGCGAGCGAACGCACCACGACATCGTCCGTCTCCTCGATGAGCTGGACCTGGCGCGGGATCCGGCCGCTGGCCCCCGCTCACCCCTCCTGTCGCGCGGCTCCTCGGGCAACCTCAAGCCGGCCAAGAAGGGGAAGAGGCAGGTCCCCAAGGTGTGCCCGACGGAGGGCGGGGACCTCATGCCCGGGGACCGGGCGAGCTCGTGCCACGGGACCAGCGGCCTACGGGACCCATCCCTGCCGCCCCAGATAGACTTGAACCATTCTCTGTACATCCCCCAGGCACTGCCCCCCTCTGCCTTCTTGCTGCCATCTTGCGTGGTCCGTTCGATGGACGGGCACTACCACAGTGCCCACGCCGATATCAGCATGAACCCGGCGTACAACCGCGCGATGCCAAACCTCAGCCACCGGCTACTAGGCGGGCAGAGTGGGCCCATCCCGGACGGCAGCCGGCTCGTGGCGGCGGGCGCGCCTCACCCGGGCTACGCCAAGAGGCCGTGCCTCCTCGGCGTGGGTCGGGGTCTGGCGCCCGACGTGGGGCGCGGCTACCAGTTCGCGGGTGGCGCCGTGCCGGCCCACCACCGGCACGCGGAGAGGGAGCCGCAGGGCGGCCGCCGCGAGCCGTGGCAGCCGGGCGGTTACCCGGGGCAGGGCGAGGAATGGCGGGCGACGGTAAACGGGGAGCTCGAGGCGCCAGGGCCGGTGCCGGGAGCGCCGGGATGCCGGAGCGCGCAGCGAATGATGCTCCTCGGCCTTCAGCGCCCTCAGTACCATCCGCCCACGTCCACCCCGGGTGGCGGGGACCTGGAGGGCTTGGCGTGCAACCAGTCCCGCCTCACCGCGGCAGCGCCCATGGGCGCCAGGAGCCTGCCCCAGGAGCGGGCATCGGGCGAAGACAGAAACCATTACGGCGCCTCGCTGCCGGCCATCCGTGACCAGTCCGTCGGCATGGCAACCAGCCTTTACCTAACCCCCCCGTCCCAACACAGTTACCCGTCGCCCCCGGATACGGAGGCCCCGCCCCACCACCAGGGGCACCACCCGTTCCTGACCCCCTCTCCCGAATCCCCCGACCAGTGGTCCAGTTCCTCGCCGCATTCCAATAAATCTGACTGGTCGGACGGGATCATTAGTCCCGCCTCCTAGTCAGGTGACCGCGGGTGAAATGTGGCGGCCTGCAGAATTATTGAGCGGAGTTCCCGTCCGAAAGGAAAGCACGCCAAAGAGAGAGAGAGAGAGAGAGAGAGAGGATTGATGCCGCAGCTTTGCATGTGGACACATGTTCACCAATCCGTGTTCCCGTGTAGACCACACGCCAGCGCTCGAGCGTCCTTCGTTGCAACAAACACTATCCGTGGGTTATGCCGGCCTGTTGCCGTGTGTAGTGAGAGCACTGGACCGGGAAGGGGGGGCGTCACGTCACGTCACGTCACGTTAACGTCACGCCCCTTTACGACTCGTCACCTCACTGCATGTCACATCACGTTGTGTCACGTCAAGTTTCGTCTCCTGGAACCTGGGCTCCAACACCGGCCCAAACCGGAGCGGGGGCGGGGGGCGGAGGGGAGATAAAGTTGGCCGCTCCCCTCCCCCTTCCCCCGAGCCTCAAGGTCCAAGGCACTGGTGCTCCTCACATAACCACCCAGGATTTTGGCCCCATTTGGCAATCCCACCGGGAGCAGGCCGGGGTGCGGGGAAATGGAACGTGTTGACATCGTGCGGCAGGGGGCGCTCTATCGGGAGTGCGTCTGAGCTCGTTGCTGAAAGGCAAACACTTGACAATACCAAAGCACAAGAAGATTACAGGCTCCCCACACCCCCCCCCCTCCCCCCCCCCGCCTCAAATACATCACCCCCAGGACCAGGAGATCGTTCGAGATGGCGACGGTCATTCGGCCCATCTTTATTCATCCATCCAGAACAACCGTCCAGTCCACGTGTTTCCTGAACGAGTCCAGGGTTGTCCCTTCCACTGCTCTATCCGGGAGTCCACTCCGAACATTGCTCGTGATTTGCGTGAGGAAGATTTTCTGATATCACTCCTGAATGTACCCGTTTGACCTCATGCTCCCTCGTCCCGCTCTCCCAATTTAAAGTCATTTGAAGCGAGGGTGCACATCGCGGGGAAATAAAATTCTATCAGACGGGCAAAACAAAATGGAAAATTACCCCGTGGACAAATGAAAACAACAGAATCCCACCCTCCTCGTTCCCTCGAAAGCAGAACAAAAATTCTCACCTTTTTTTCCTACGGGCGGGGAAGTGGAGTTGAGGTCAAAGATCGGCCATGATCTGATTGAATGGCGGAGCAGGCTCCGAGGGGCCGAATGGCCTCCTCCTGCTCCTATTTCTTACGTTTATTAGCTTCTTGTGTTCTTATTGCTTCTCCTTCCTGCAGGGCATTGCGAGTCAGGCTAATTTTGAGATTTAGTTCACGCAGAGAGCGGTGAGCTTGTTGAACAGATGGTCCAGGGGGAGAATGGAGGTGGATCAAATCGATAGGCTGAAGGGGGAACAGGATCGAAATGTGTCAGGGAAAGTTGTTGAGGGTTTGAGGTGTGGAGCCCGTGTACAGACTGGCCAGGCCGGACTCAGTAGTCCCGTCTGGCCTGTACATTCTTTCATTCAGTCGGCTTTGTGGGGTCAACCCCCACTCCAGAGACAACAACCTGCATTTATATAGCACCTTTAACGTAGTAAAACATCCCAAGGCGCTTCACAGGAGCGATTATCAAACAAAATTTGACACCGAGCCACTTGAGATATTAGGACAGGTGACCAAAAGCTTTGTCAAAGAGGTAAGTTTTGAAGAGCGTCTTAAAGGAGAGAGAGAGGTGGAGAGGAGGAGAGAGAGGTGGAGAGAGAGGTGGAGAGGAGGAGAGAGAGGTGGAGAGAGAGGTGGAGAGAGAGGTGGAGAGGAGGAGAGAGAGGTAGAGAGAGGTAGAGAGGAGGAGAGAGAGGTGGAGAGGAGGAGAGAGAGGTGGAGAGGAGGAGAGAGAGGTGGAGAGAGAGGTGGAGAGGAGGAGAGAGAGGTGGAGAGGAGGAGAGAGGAGAGAGAGGAGGAGAGAGAGGTGGAGAGGAGGAGAGAGAGGTGGAGAGGAGGAGAGAGGAGAGAGAGGTGGAGAGAGAGGTGGAGAGGAGGAGAGAGAGGTGGAGAGAGAGGTGGAGAGAGGTAGAGAGGAGAGAGAGAGGAGAGAGAGAGGTAGAGAGGAGGAGAGAGAGGTGGAGAGGAGAGAGAGAGGTGGAGAGGAGGAGAGAGAGGTAGAGAGGAGGAGAGAGAGGTGGAGAGGAGGAGAGAGAGGTGGAGAGGAGGAGAGAGAGGTGGAGAGGAGGAGAGAGGAGAGAGAGGTGGAGAGAGAGGTGGAGAGGAGGAGAGAGAGGTGGAGAGGAGGAGAGAGGTAGAGAGGAGGAGAGAGAGGAGGAGAGAGAGGTGGAGAGGAGGAGAGAGAGGTGGAGAGAGAGGTGGAGAGGAGGAGAGAGAGGTGGAGAGGAGGAGAGAGAGGTGGAGAGGAGGAGAGAGAGGTGGAGAGAGAGGTGGAGAGGAGAGGTGGAGAGGAGAGAGAGAGGTGGAGAGGAGGAGAGAGAGGTGGAGAGGAGAGAGAGAGGTGGAGAGGAGGAGAGAGAGGTGGAGAGAGAGGTGGAGAGGAGAGAGAGAGAGGTGGAGAGAGAGGTGGAGAGGAGAGAGAGGTGGAGAGGAGAGAGAGAGGTGGAGAGGAGGAGAGAGAGGTGGAGAGGAGAGAGAGAGAGGTGGAGAGGAGGAGAGAGAGGTGGAGAGGAGGAGAGAGGAGAGAGAGGTGGAGAGAGAGGTAGAGAGGAGAGAGAGAGGTGGAGAGGAGGAGAGAGAGGTGGAGAGGAGGAGAGAGAGGTGGAGAGGAGGAGAGAGAGGAGGAGAGGAGGAGAGAGAGGTAGAGAGGAGAGAGAGAGGTGGAGAGGAGGAGAGAGAGGTGGAGAGGAGGAGAGAGAGGTGGAGAGGAGGAGAGAGAGGTGGAGAGGAGGAGAGAGAGCAGGAGAGGAGAGAGAGAGGTAGAGAGGAGGAGAGAGAGAGGTGGAGAGGAGAGAGAGAGGTAGAGAGGAGGAGAGAGAGAGGTGGAGAGGAGGAGAGAGAGAGGTGGAGAGGAGAGAGAGAGGTGGAGAGAGAGGTGGAGAGGTGGAGAGAGAGGTGGAGAGGAGGAGAGAGAGAGGTGGAGAGGAGGAGAGAGAGGTGGAGAGAGAGGTGGAGAGGTGGAGAGAGAGGTGGAGAGGAGGAGAGAGAGGAGGAGAGGAGGAGAGAGAGGTAGAGAGGAGAGAGAGAGGAGGAGAGAGAGGTGGAGAGGAGGAGAGAGAGGAGGAGAGGAGGAGAGAGAGGAGGAGAGGAGGAGAGAGAGGTAGAGAGGAGAGAGAGAGGTGGAGAGGAGGAGAGAGAGGTGGAGAGGAGGAGAGAGAGGTGGAGAGGAGGAGAGAGAGAGGTGGAGAGGAGGAGAGAGAGGTGGAGAGGAGGAGAGAGAGGTAGAGAGGAGGAGAGAGAGGTAGAGAGGAGGAGAGAGAGGTAGAGAGGAGAGAGAGAGGAGGAGAGAGAGGTAGAGAGGAGGAGAGAGAGGTAGAGAGGAGAGAGAGAGGTGGAGAGGAGGAGAGAGAGGTAGAGAGGAGGAGAGAGAGGTAGAGAGGAGAGAGAGAGGTGGAGAGGAGGAGAGAGAGGTAGAGAGGAGTGAGAGAGGTGGAGAGGAGGAGAGAGAGAGGCGGAGAGGTAGAGAGGGAGAGAGAGAGGTGGATGAGGAGAGAGAGAGGGTGGAGAGGAGAGAGAGAGGTGGAGAGGAGAGAGAGAGGTGGAGAGGAGGAGAGGAGGTAGAGAGGAGGAGAGAGAGGTAGAGAGGAGGAGAGAGAGGTGGAGAGGAGGAGAGAGAGGTGGAGAGGAGGAGAGAGAGGTAGAGAGGAGGAGAGAGAGGTAGAGAGGAGAGAGAGAGGTGGAGAGGGGGAGAGAGAGGTGGAGAGGAGGAGAGAGAGGTGGAGAGGAGAGAGAGAGGTAGAGAGGAGAGAGAGAGGCGGAGAGGAGGGAGAGAGGTGGAGAGGAGGAGAGAGAGGAGGAGAGAGAGGTAGAGAGGAGAGAGAGAGGAGAGAGGTGGAGAGAGAGGCGGAGAGGTTTAGGGAGGGAATTCCAGAGCTCAGGACCCAGGCAGCTGAAGGCACGGCCGCCAGTGGTGGAGCGATGAAAATCGGGCTGAAACTGCCTTGTCTCATCGGTGCCTCACCAAGAATAATTTTGATTGTATATTATGGATCTCTTTTATAATGAAGCAATTCTTTGGTAATTCTGGGTGGGACAGTTATTGTGCACAAGAGGCCCAGAGAGAGATTTCCTGCAGATCCTGGGGAAAAATGTGGTGTAGTGCCATCGGACGGCCAGCAGGTGGCGATGTTGCCCAATGTTTAAAGGGTGAGCAACAGCGCCATCTGGTGGCAAAAAAACAGCACAGGCAGAATCATGAGACAAGGACATTGGGATTGGACATGTCCAGAGACAACTCTATTGTCAAGAGCGGTTTCTCACCCTGACACCAACCTAACCCTAAATTAATCCCTAAACCTTTACCCTAAACCCATGAAGCCCATGGGATTAAAGGGGCAGTGGCTGCGTGGATATGAAATTGGGTAAGGGACAGAAAGCAGAGAGTAGTGGTGAACGGTTGTTTTTCAGACTGGAGGAGAGTATACAGTGGTGTTCCCCGGGGGTCAGTATTAGGACCACTGCTCTTTTTGATATATATTAATGACCTGGACTTGAGTATAGAGGGTATAATCTCAAAGTTTGCAGATGACACGAAACTCGGAAATGTAGTAAACAATGTGGAGGATAGTAACAGACTTCAGGAGGACACAGACAGACTGGTGAAATGGGCAGACACATGGCAGATCAAATTTAACACAGAGAAGTGTGAAGTGATTCATTTAAGTAGGAAGAATGAGGAGAGGCAATATAAACAAAATGGTACAATTTTAAAGGGGGTGCAAGAACAGAGGGACCTGGGGGTGCACGTACACAAATCTTTGACGGTTTAAGACAAGTTGAGAAGGCTGTTAAAAAGTCATATGGGATCCTTGGCTTTATAAATAGAGGCATAGAGTACAAAAGCAAGGAAGTTATGCTAAATCTCTACAAATCACAGGTTAGGCCTCAGTCGGAGTATTGTGTTCAATTCTGGGCACCACACTTTAGGAAGGATGTCAGTGCCTTGGAGAGGGTGTAGAGGAGATTTACTAGAATGGTACCAGGGATGAGGGTCTTCAGTTATGTGGAGATACTGGAGAATCTGGGGTTGTTCTCCTTAGAGCAGAGAAGGTTAAGGGGAGATTTGATCGAGGTGTTCAAAATCATGAGGGGTTCTGATAGAGTAAATAGGGAGAAAGTGTTTCTTTTGGCAGAAGGATCAGTAACCAATTTAAGGTAATTGGCAAAAGATCCAGAGATGACATGAGGAAAGTGAGTTGTAATGATCTGGAATGCACTGCCTGAAAGGGTGGTGGAAGCAGATTCAATAGTAACTTTCAAAAGGGAATTGGATAAATACTTGAAAGGCAAAAATTTGCAGGGCTATGGGGAAAGAGCAGGGGAGTGGGACTAATTGGACAGCTCCTTCAAACAGCCGGCACAGGCACAATGGGCCGAATGGCCTCCTTCTGCACTGTACGAGTCTATAATTCAATTCTGTGAACCCTAACCCTGAATCTACCCCTAAACGTCCAGCCCGGCCTCCTCCTCCTCCTCTCTGCCCAGCTCACTGCACCGTCGGCTCACCATTCCTGCCTCTAACACCAGCGCTGCAGCGGTCTCCAGTGACAGTCATTAGGACACTCAACACCACAAGTCACTTCAAAAGCAAAAAAAGAAAACCGCGGATGCAGGAAATCTGAAAGAAAAAGAGAAAATGCTGGAAACACTCAGCGAGTCAGGCAGTGGAGTTTCAGGTCGATGACCCATCGTCAGGACCACTATTATCGTCCACTGGTCCATCGGACTTTGAATCAGTTCCACAGAAGGAAGAGCCCTAATTTGGAATTTCCAGCCCAAGGGGCAACAATGGGACACTGACCTCAGGCACGTTGGCTGCAGTCGGCTATGAGGCATCATATTTTTATATATTTATTTCTATATCTACCCAGGTGCTCCACGTCTAATCTCTTCTGGTTACTTTAATGCAGCATTTTATTAAAGAGGCTATTTTTGATATAATTTTATAAATATTGTGTGTATTGTTTTTGTAACGAGTCCTCTTGCGTTTATAATAAAAGGTTTGTGGACAATTGTAGTATCTGTGGAAAGGGTTAAGATTGAATCGCTGTGGCCTCCGCCTCGCCAAGAAATGGTGCCCTTCAAATGGTACCAGCCCCCACTGTGATCACTTGATGTTTTTCCTCTGGAATCGCGTTCTCCGTTGCGGGCTAGTCCCAAAGAAAGTTTCAGATTGTACACCGGTAGCCCAGGGGTGCTAGTTCAAGGCCTGTGTTCTGTGGAGGTGGACGACAGGTATCCCAGCAAGTATCTCACCCAGACGGCAAGTCTGAGAAATGCAGATGTTACGCTGATCCAGTAGGGGACGGTCTGTTAGGTTGCAGCTGAGGCACATTGTTGGGACAGTGTAGAGGGAGCGTTACTCTGTATCTCACCCGTGCTGTACCTGCCCTGGGAGTGTTTGATGGGACAGTGTAGAGGGAGCTTTACTCTGTATCTAACCCGTGCTGTACCTGCCCTGGGAGTGTTTGATGGGAGAGTGTAGAGGGAGCTTTACTCTGCATCTAACCCGTGCTGTACCTGCCCTGGGAGTGTTTGATGGGACAGTGTAGAGGGAGCTTTACTCTGTATCTAACCATGAACCTGCCCTGGGAGTGTTTGATGGGAGAGTGCAGAGGGAGCTTTACTCTGTATCTAACCCTGAACCTGCCCTGGGAGTGTTTGATGGGACAGTGTAGAGGGAGCTTTACTCTGTATCTAATCCGTGCTGTACCTGACCCTGGGAGTGTTTGATGGGACAGTGTAGAGGGAGCTTTACTCTGTATCTAACCCGTGCTGTACCTGCCCTGGGAGTGTTTGATGGGACAGTGTAGAGGGAGCTTTACTCTGTATGTAACCCTGTACCTGCCCTGGGAGTGTTTGATGGGACAGTGTAGAGGGAGCTTTACTCTGTATCTAACCCGTGCTGTACCTGACCCTGGGAGTGTTTGATGGGACAGTGTAGAGGGAGCTTTACTCTGTATCTCACCCGTGCTGTACCTGCCCTGGGAGTGTTTGATGGGACAGTGTAGAGGGAGCTTTACTCTGTATCTAACCCGTGCTGTACCTGATCTGGGAGTGTTTGATGGGACAGTGTAGAGGGAGCTTTACTCTGTATCTAACCCTGTACCTGCCCTGGGAGTGTTTGATGGGACAGTGTAGAGGGAGCTTTACTCTGTATCTAACCCTGTACCTGCCCTGGGAGTGTTTGATGGGACAGTGTCGAGGGAGCTTTACTCTGTATCTAACCCGTGCTGTACCTGCCCTGGGAGTGTTTGATGGGACAGTGTAGAGGGAGTTTTACTCTGTATCTAACCCGTGCTGTACCTGCCCTGGGAGTGTTTGATGGGATAGTGTAGAGGGAGCTTTACTCTGTATCTAACCCGGTCTGTACCTGATCCTGGGAGTGTTTGATGGGACAGTGTAGAGGGAGCTTTACTCTGTATCTAACTCTGTACCCGCCCTGGGAGTGTTTGATGGGACAGTTTAGAGGGAGCTTTACTCTGTATCCAACCCATGCTGTACCTGCCCTGGGACTGTTTGATGGGACAGTGTAGAGGGAGCTTTACTCTGTATCTAACCCGTGCTGTACCTGACCCTGGGAGTGTTTGATGGGACAGTGTAGAGGGAGCTTTACTCTGTATCTAACCCATGCTGTACCTGCCCTGGGAGTGTTTGATGGGACAGTGTAGAGGGAGCTTTACTCTGTATCTAACCCGGTCTGTACCTGCCCTGGGAGTGTTTGATGGGACAGTGTAGAGGGAGCTTTACTCTGTATCTAACCCATGCTGTACCTGCCCTGGGAGTGTTTGATGTGACAGTGTAGAGGGAGCTTCACTCTGTATCTAACCCGTGCTGTACCTGCCCTGGGAGTGTTTGATAGGACAGTGTAGAGGGAGCTTTACTCTGTATCTAACCCGTGCTGTACCTGCCCTGGGAGTGTTTGATGGGACAGTGTAGAGAGAGCTTTACTCTGTATCTAACCCATGCTGTACCTGCCCTGGGAGTGTTTGATGGGACAGTGTAGAGAGAGCTTTACTCTGTATCTAACCCGTGCTGTACCTGCCCTGGGAGTGTTTGATGGGACAGTTTAGAGGGAGCTTTACTCTGTATCTAACCCGGTCTGTACCTGCCCTGGGAGTGTTTGATGGGACAGTGTAGAGAGAGCTTTACTCTGTATCTAACCCGGTCTGTACCTGATCCTGGGAGTGTTTGATGGGACAGTGTAGAGGGAGCTTTACTCTGTATCTAACTCTGTACCCGCCCTGGGAGTGTTTGATGGGACAGTTTAGAGGGAGCTTTACTCTGTATCCAACCCATGCTGTACCTGCCCTGGGACTGTTTGATGGGACAGTGTAGAGGGAGCTTTACTCTGTATCTAACCCGTGCTGTACCTGACCCTGGGAGTGTTTGATGGGACAGTGTAGAGGGAGCTTTACTCTGTATCTAACCCATGCTGTACCTGCCCTGGGAGTGTTTGATGGGACAGTGTAGAGGGAGCTTTACTCTGTATCTAACCCGGTCTGTACCTGCCCTGGGAGTGTTTGATGGGACAGTGTAGAGGGAGCTTTACTCTGTATCTAACCCATGCTGTACCTGCCCTGGGAGTGTTTGATGGGACAGTATAGAGGGAGCTTCACTCTGTATCTAACCCGTGCTGTACCTGCCCTGGGAGTGTTTGATGGGACAGTGTAGAGGGAGCTTTACTCTGTATCTAACCCGTGCTGTACCTGCCCTGGGAGTGTTTGATGGGACAGTGTAGAGAGAGCTTTACTCTGTATCTAACCCATGCTGTACCTGCCCTGGGAGTGTTTGATGGGACAGTGTAGAGAGAGCTTTACTCTGTATCTAACCCGTGCTGTACCTGCCCTGGGAGTGTTTGATGGGACAGTTTAGAGGGAGCTTTACCCTGTATCTAACCCATGCTGTACCTGCCCTGGGAGTGTTTGATGGGACAGTGTAGAGGGAGCTTTACTCTGTATCTAACCCGGTCTGTACCTGCCCTGGGAGTGTTTGATGGGACAGTGTAGAGGGAGCTTTACTCTGTATCTAACCCGTGCTGTACCTGCCCTGGGAATATTTGATGGGACAGTGTAGAGGGAGCTTTACTCTGTATCTAACCCGTGCTGTACCTGCCCTGGGAGTGTTTGATGGGACAGTGTAGAGGGAGCTTTACTCTGTATCTAACCCGTGCTGTACCTGCCCTGGGAGTGTTTGATGGGACAGTGTAGAGGGAGCTTTACTCTGTATCTGACCCCCTCTCCTCAGTCGTATTAAATTCCATTCTTCAGTTTGTGTGTCACATGCGGGACCCTGGTCTGTGAGCCGAGTATATGAACCCTTCCAAGACTTGCTCCTGCCCCACTCTCTCCGGTCCACTTCAAGGTAAATGCCTGAGATCCGTGCCAGCAATGTCCGAGAGAGCCCCTGGGATACAGGTTCTAGATTTCCAAAGGGTGGGCCTGCAGAGATTTATCAGAACGATACCAGGGATGAGGGACTCCAGTGATGTGGAGAGACTGGAGAAGCTGGGATTGTTCTCCTCAGAGCAGAGAAGGTTCAGGGGAGATTTAATCGAGGTGTTCAAAATTCTGACGGGTTTTGAGAGTTGATTTGATGGAACTCACGTTCTCTGGATTAGTCCAGGACCATAACTGTGTACTACTGTACGCTGCTACAAGGTCAGAAGGTTCTGTGTATATTTTCTGAAGTCGCTGTATATTTTGACCACTCTGTGTTTGTGTTTGCATCAAAGCAATGGTGTCTCTACAGGCCTGGTCCAGGCTGGTCAATCCTATCTGTGTTTATATTTTTTTACTCATTGCTTTGTCCTGTTTTTGAATTGTGGGCCTGGGAGTTTGGGAAGATCTGTTCTTAACACTGGTGCCTCACTGGTGCAGAAATATTAAATGAGTGCATCAAATGGGACTGGCCGCCTGAGATATGTGAAAATTAACCGGAGCAGGAAATTAAACTCGATACGTGGGCCCCACCACCACCAAGGACCAATGGTGCCAATCTCTGCGGCCCCAGGGCCCGAAAGCCTGGACCCCCACCTTTTTACACAAGGCTGTGCTTGCGCTGGGAGTGATGGACAGGGGAGAGGGGTGATGTTTGGTCTTGGGCCTGTCGGGGGGGGGGTGGGGGGGGTTCAGAGAACACTGGGGCCCTGCCTCCCTGCGATCCTTTTTGTATTCATTCTGGGGATACGGGCGAGGCCGGCATTTATTGCCCGTTCCTGGTTGCCCCTCGAGAAGGTGGTGGTGAGCCGCCATCTTGAACCGCTGCAGTCCGCGTGGCGACGGTTCTCCCGCAGCGATATTAGCCAGCGGGTTCGATAGTGGCTCGCTCTGCCATTTCAGAGGGCAGTTAAGAGTCAACCATGTCGGTTTGGGACTGGAGTCACATACGGGCCCAGACCGGGTAAGGTTTCCTTCCATAAAGGGCATTAGTGAACCAGGTGGGTCCTCAACGACAACGTGACAGCCTCGTGGTCACTTTTACTGAGCCCAGCTTTTTTTCTAAAAACTGGTTTCAAATTCTCGAACTGCCTCTGGTGGGATTTGAACCCTCATCTCTCAGGATTATTCGCCCAGTAACAAGACCACTGGGCACGACTGCCCCCTGCTGGAACACGTGGGTTCTGCTCAGAGCCACGGGTTGGTTTTCATCATCCGTGTCAGAAAACAAGAGGAGGAGGAGGAGGAGGAGGAGGCGGAGAGAGGAGGAGGAGGCGGAGGAGGAGGAGGAGGAGGAGGAGGAGGAGGCGGAGAGAGGAGCCCCTCGCCCCCCAGGTGCACCCGCCTTTCAGCTGCACAGGAACCAGCACCAAGTCACCCAATGGCCTGCACGGGTGCAAAGGGGAAGGGGGCCGAGCGGAGCCCGGGTGCTTTCCCGGAGGGTGGGGGGGCATCTGGGCAAGTGATGTTTGGACACCAGCTGCAATGGGTCGGTGGATTGCCCCTCTCCCGTGGGTGCACGGTCGCAGTTCCGGTCCGCTGCCACCAGGTGGCGACGAGAGCCAATTTGCCCAACGGTTTCACCGGGGCGATCACGGCCCGGTTCTCTTCCCCGGCACAGACGTCCCTCGAGATCGCTCCACGTTCTCAGAGGCAAGAGGGGTGGGTGGGAGGGGGTAACATTTGGCTCGGGTGGAAAGCACAAATCAACAGCCCAATTTCCAGCTCACCCCATTCTCTTTCGCACCGACTTGAATCGAACCGAGAATCGAGCAGGGTGTAAAACAAGATGTCCGTTAACGATCGTCCAAAACCAATTTCATCCCCTTGTCCTTATCGCCAAATTGTAGGAGCCACATCTCCCCCCCCCCTCAACACCGAGCCTGGGCTTTATAACAACCCAGGACCTCCTGGTCTCTCTCTCTCTCTCTCTCGCTCCTGTATTGTTGCCCCCCTCTTCCAAGCCCAGTGCCTCACACTAACCGGCCGGCCTATCACCTCTCTCTCTCCCCCGCCCGACAGCACCGCGCCCCGCTCCCCCGCCAGCGCGGCAGCTGAGACGTTAAACAGCCCGGCCGTTGAGGTTGATACGAAGGAGACCGCGGCCACTGTTTCGAAGAAGAGCAGGGACTTCTCTCCGGTGTCCTGGCCGATATTTAGCCCTCAACAAAACTGGTCCTTTATCCTTCGAGCAGAGAAGGTTAAGGGGAGATTTGATCGAGGTGTTCAAAATCATGAAGGATAAGAGTAAATAGGGAGAAACTGTTTCCAGTGGCGGAAGGGTCGGTAACCAGAGGACACAGATTTAAGGTAATTGGCAAAAGAACCAGAGGGGAGATGAGGAAACAGTGTTCTGATCTGGAATGCGCTGCCTGATAGGGCGGTGGAAGCAGATTCAATAATAACTTTCAAAAGGGAATTGGATAAATACTTGAAGGGGAGAATATTTGCAGGGCTACGGGGAAAGAGCAGGGGAGTGGGACTAATTGGATAGCTCTTTCAAAGAGCCAGGCACAAACACAATGGGCCGAATGGCCTCCTTCTGTGCTGTATCTTACTAACATCTCAGTTCTGTTTGTGGGATCTTGCTGTGCGCAAATTGGCTGCCGCCTTTCCTAAATCACGACAGTGACGACACTTCAAAATTCATTCTGCTGTGGAGCACCTCGGAATGCCCCCGAGGATGTGAAAGACGCTTTCGCCTCAGTTATCGTCCGTCCGCTCCATCGCAGCGAGCCTCTCCCTGGGCTCTTGGCTCTCACCCGCCTGATTCGACGGGGAGAGGGGAACGGCAAGTGCACTGGATCATCCCAGGGTTCGTGGCCCAACTTTCAAGGGAGCGCCGAGCACCGGGAGGTGACCCTGGATTTTCTTCAGCAGCAACACGCAGAGACGGTTCCTTTTCAAAGAATGAACTTGCATTTATATAGCGCCTTTCACTACCTCATGACGTCCCAAAGCGCTTTACAGAAAATACTTTTAAAACGTAGTCACTGTTGCAATGTAGGAAAACTGACAGCCAATTTGTGCACAGCAAGATCCCACAAACAGCAACGTGGTAATGGCCTGATAATCAGTTTGTGGTGATGTTGGTTGAGGGATAAATATTGGCCCCAGGACACCGGGGAGAACTCCCCCTGCTCTTCTTCAGAATATTGGCCATGGGATCGTTTACATCCTCCTGAGAGAGCAGACGGAGCCCTGGGTTTGACGTCTCGTGGGAAAGACGGCACCTCCGACAGTGCAGTCCTGCGCTGGGAGTGTCGGCCTGGACTTAGTGCTCAAGTCTCCAGCGTGGGACTTGAACCCACATCAATCTGACTCTGAGACGAGCGAGCTACCCACCGAGCCACGATAATCCACGGGCAAACAGAAACCCTCACAAACAATGTCCACGGCCTCGCGGGCCACCCAGACGCGCCCCCCCACCCGCTGGCTATTGGCTCCACCGCATGCCAATCAAAGATTTGTCCCGCCCCTTCCTCCGATTGGTCAATATCCGTCAGCAGGCTCACCTTTCATTGCCTGTTCCATTTTTAAAAAATTTTTTCCCCCCATAGAAGCAAACTTAATTGAGAGCTTCTCAGACTGCGAATGTTAAAGTGAAATAGAACAATAAATTATACCGAAAGAAATTAGATGCAGAGGCACCAAATTTTTACAATTGAGTAAAATATCTCACTCTCAGCCGACCGGTGGCAGGAGCGCAAATCGTCAAACCCAAACCCTGTTATTAGTCCAGGCTTTAATAATTACCCTTTATTTGAGGGTGAAGCTATTTTGACTTCAATGGAAAGGAAATCGGGTCCGGGGAGGGATGACGGCCCGGGGCGAGGGTGGGGTGACGAGCAGTCGATCTAATCGCACCTGTTTTACACTACCGCCAAACGTCAAAATTAACCCCATCGTGGGTCAGGGGTATAACACTCCTGTATATATCATATAACACACCGTGTGTTACAGGGGTATAACACTCCTGTATATATCATATAACACACCGTGTGTTACAGGGGTATAACACTCCTGTATATATTATATAACACACCGTGTGTTACAGGGGTATAACACTCCTGTATATATTATATAACACACCGTGTGTTACAGGGGTATAACACTCCTGTATATATTATATAACACACCGTGTGTTACAGGGGTATAACACTCCTGTATATATTATATAACACACCGTGTGTTACAGGGGTATAACACTCCTGTATATATTATATAACACACCGTGTGTTACAGGGGTATAACACTCCTGTATATATTATATAACACACCGTGTGTTACAGGGGTATAACACTCCTGTATATATTATATAACACACCGTGTGTTACAGGGGTATAACACTCCTGTATATATTATATAACACACCGTGTGTTACAGGGGTATAACACTCCTGTATATATTATATAACACACCGTGTGTTACAGGGGTATAACACTCCTGTATATATTATATAACACACCGTGTGTTACAGGGGTATAACACTCCTGTATATATTATATAACACACCGTGTGTTACAGGGGTATAACACTCCTGTATATATTATATAACACACCGTGTGTTACAGGGGTATAACACTCCTGTATATATTATATAACACATTGTGTGTTACAGGGGTATAACACTCCTGTATATATTATATAACACACCGTGTGTTACAGGGGTATAACACTCCTGTATATATTATATAACACACCGTGTGTTACAGGGGTATAACACTCCTGTATATATTATATAACACACCGTGTGTTACAGGGGTATAACACTCCTGTATATATTATATAACACACTGTGTGTTACAGGGGTATAACACTCCTGTATATATTATATAACACACCGTGTGTTACAGGGGTATAACACTCCTGTATATATTATATAACACACCGTGTGTTACAGGGGTATAACACTCCTGTATATATTATATAACACATTGTGTGTTACAGGGGTATAACACTCCTGTATATATTATATAACACACCGTGTGTTACAGGGGTATAACACTCCTGTATATATTATATAACACATTGTGTGTTACAGGGGTATAACACTCCTGTATATATTATATAACACACCGTGTGTTACAGGGGTATAACACTCCTGTATATATTATATAACACACTGTGTTACAGGGGTATAACACTCCTGTATATATTATATGACACACCGTGTGTTACAGGGGTATAACACTCCTGTATATATTATATAACACACCGTGTGTTACAGGGGTATAACACTCCTGTATATATTATATAACACACCGTGTGTTACAGGGGTATAACACTCCTGTATATATTATATAACACACCGTGTGTTACAGGGGTATAACGCTCCTGTATATATTATATAACACACTGTGTGTTCCAGCGGTATAACACTCCTGTATATATTATATAACACACCGTGTGTTACAGGGGTATAACACTCCTGTATATATTATATAACACACCGTGTGTTACAGGGGTATAACACTCCTGTATATATTATATAACACACCGTGTGTTACAGGGGTATAACACTCCTGTATATATCTTACTCAATTTGGCATGGAGTGTTATTGCATGGGATCGCATCCTGCATTCCCTGATCGGAGAAGATCCCAACACAGTGTGTGGACCTGGGAGAAGTTCTTAATCACGGTCTGATGGTGGAGTGAAGGAGGGGAAGAGAATCAGGAGGCAGTGAGTGACCCTGGTCTATGGCAAATTTCATACTCTGCCCGGTGGCTAGTTACAGAACGGTTCTGTAGCCCAGGACAACGTACACCCGGGGATCGGTGTGAAACAGGAACTGGAGGAAAAGAATGTTTTTTAAAAAATAAAATTAAATATAAAAGTAGGAGGGAGAGGAGAGGTTTGTCTTTTTTAATTAAAATGATGACTGGTGATGATCAAATTAGATTGTCGTCCAGAACCAAGCACAGAATCAGAATGGGATTGTGAAGAGGGCGGATTTTCTACAGTCGGAGGTTAATCGTAAACCTGGCCAACGAGTACCTCCATACCCTGACAGACTGCAATGAGGCAAAGAAACCATTTCTACCTAAAAACCAGCAGGCTTTGCAGCCCTGTTTACCTTCTAGAAATTTCTGCCTGGTCCACTCACGTCTGGTCCGACAGTGAGGAGGCACGGACTCCCTCAGCCAGTGCTCACCTGATCCCCAGGTACGAAGGTAAGGAGCCACACAGACCAGACAGCCCCAGGCTCGATCCCCGGCCTCTGTTCAGTTAGCAGATCTCAGCTGGAGTTCAGGTCCAGCAATTTGTTGGGGGGTGAGGTGAAGGAGAGCTTTAACTCTGTGTCAAACCTGCCCTGGGAGTGTTTGATGGGACAGTGTAGAGGGAGCTTTACTCTGTATCTAACCCGTGCTGTACCTGCCCTGGGAGTGTTTGATGGGACAGTGTAGAGGGAGCTTTACTCTGTATCTAACCCATGCTGTATCTGCCCTGGGAGTGTTTGATGGGACAGTGTAGAGGGAGCTTTACTCTGTATCTAACCCGTGCTGTACCTGCCCTGGGAGTGTTTGATGGGACAGTGTAGAGGGAGCTTTACTCTGTATCTAACCCGTGCTGTACCTGCCCTGGGAGTGTTTGATGGGACAGTGTAGAGGGAGCTTTACTCTGTATCTAACCCGTGCTGTACCTGCCCTGGGAGTGATTGATGGGACAGTGTAGAGGGAGCTTTACTCTGTATCTAACCCGTGCTGTACCTGATCTGGGAGTGTTTGATGGGAGAGTGTAGAGGGAGCTTTACTCTGTATCTAACCCGTGTTGTACCTGCCCTGGGAGTGTTTGATGGGACAGTGTAGAGGGAGATTTACTCTGTATCTAGCCCGTGCTGTACCTGCCCTGGGAGTGTTTGATGAGACAGTGTAGAGGGAGCTTTACTCTGTATCTAACCCGTGCTGTACCTGCCCTGGGAGTGTTTGATGGGACAGTGTAGAGGGAGATTTACTCTGTATCTAGCCCGTGCTGTACCTGCCCTGGGAGTGTTTGATGAGACAGTGTAGAGGGAGCTTTACTCTGTATCTAACCCGTGCTGTACCTGCCCTGGGAGTGTTTGATGAGACAGTGTAGAGGGAGCTTTACTCTGTATCTAACCCGTGCTGTACCTGCCCTGGGAGTGTTTGATGAGACAGTGTAGAGGGAGCTTTACTCTGTATCTAACCCATGCTGTACCTGCCCTGGGAGTGTTTGATGGGACAGTGTAGAGGGAGCTTTACTCTGTATCTAACCCATGCTGTACCTGCCCTGGGAGTGTTTGATGGGACAGTGTAGAGGGAGCTTTACTCTGTATCTAACCCGTGCTGTACCTGATCTGGGAGTGTTTGATGGGACAGTGTAGAGGGAGCTTTACTCTGTATCTAACCCGTGTTGTACCTGCCCTGGGAGTGTTTGATGGGACAGTGTAGAGGGAGATTTACTCTGTATCTAGCCCGTGCTGTACCTGCCCTGGGAGTGTTTGATGAGACAGTGTAGAGGGAGCTTTACTCTGTATCTAACCCGTGCTGTACCTGCCCTGGGAGTGTTTGATGGGACAGTGTAGAGGGAGATTTACTCTGTATCTAACCCATGCTGTACCTGCCCTGGGAGTGTTTGATGGGACAGTGCAGAGGGAGCTTTACTCTGTATCTAACCCATGCTGTACCTGCCCTGGGAGTGTTTGATGGGACAGTGTGGAGGGAGCTTTACTCTGTATCTAACCCGTGCTGTACCTGCCCTGGGAGTGTTTGATGGGACAGTGTAGAGGGAGCTTTACTCTGTATCTAACCCGTGCTGTACCTACCCTGGGAGTGTTTGATGCCAACACTGGCTGTCATGAAATCTGACCTGTTCCGTTCCCCAGCTCTGACTCCCTTCACCTTGATGATCACAGAAAGTGCCCACAAAAGACGATTACCCAGGAGCGTATGGTAGAGTCACTTTTACATTGTCGGTAGACAGTACAGTTTGTTAGTGTTCCAGAACATTCCTGGTCGAGGTCCATGCTACTTGTTTCTCGAGTTGCCGCTGTGCTTGCTCGTCCACCTCAGGCGACGATGATCACAACCACCAGAAGTAAAGTATCAGCACGAAGACACAAATGCCGGTGGCCGCTACCTTGGTGAAGCGGGACCTGGAATTAAGGTCTTTGGCGTCCAGCTGGTATTTCTTGGACAGGCTGGACAGGTTGCTCGCTTTGGTGTTCAAGGCTGAAGAGAGAGGAGGTTAGAATGGGAGAGCGTTCGAAAACCTCCCTGGGCCCCCCAGTCGGCAAAACTCAACGCGGTCAACGGTGCGGTCAACGGTGGCATCACCGACGGTCCTCGGTAGAGGGCAAAGGTCAGGTGGAGGGGGAAGGAAGAGGCGGCCGAGAGTAACCCAGTGCCGGTTTAGAGGCAAGGAGCCAGGAACGGGGCCCGGGATCAGGCACGGGGAACCGGGGATGGAGAATGGGATCTAGGCACCAGGAAGGGAGCCCCAAGATCAGACGCGAAGACCCGGGGACGGGACGGGACGGAAGCCGGGAACAGGTATGAGGAATCTGGGATGGAGCCTGGGATCAGGCACGAGAAGCTGGGGATGTACTGAGGAATATCAGAACAGAGCGTGGGGAAGAGACGGAGGGCAGCATCGGACAGGATGGATCAGGGATTCGGTGCGCTGTACATTATCGAGGGAGCGCGGTTCTCCACGCACGTTATGGGGGTGGGGGGGCGGTGAGTGAGGAACGGGGAGCACAGGGCGGCCTGCTAACTGGAGAACAGCACAGATACAAAGAACCAAAATATCACATTGGGGAAGGGAGGGAGGAGACACTGAAGAAACATTCGATGTACAGAGCCTCGGGGCTGGCCACTTTTCCCCAGTTCAACCCGTCTTCCCCGTCTCACCTCCCCACCCATTCCCCTTAAGTTCAGTCAGCATACAGCACAGAAAGAGGCCATTCGGCCCATTGTGCCTGTACCGGCTCTTTGAAAGAGCGATCCAATTAGTCCCACTCCCCCGCTCTTGCCCCATAAACCCTCCAAATTTGTTCCTTTCCAAATATTTATCCAATTCCCTTTCGAAAGTTACTATTGAATCTGCTTCCACCGCCCTTTCAGGCAGTGAATTCCAGATCATAACAACTCGCTGCGTAAAATAAATTCTCCTCGTCTCCGCTCGCTGGTCGGTTATCTTAAACCCGTGACCTCTGGTTACCGACCCTCCTGCCAGTGGAAACGGTTTCCCCCTCATGTACTCGGTGGTGACTCACCGGACAATGTCTCCCCTCGCTGAAGCACCTCCTCGATGTTGGTCACCATGATCTTCTGCACATCGTGAAGCTCGCTGTTGATGGATCCCAGTTTGCGCCGAGACCACGAGTCGCTGTAAGTCTTCTTCAGCTTCTGGATG
Source organism: Heptranchias perlo (assembly GCF_035084215.1). Classification (NCBI taxonomy): domain Eukaryota; kingdom Metazoa; phylum Chordata; class Chondrichthyes; order Hexanchiformes; family Hexanchidae; genus Heptranchias; species Heptranchias perlo. The sequence goes on from NC_090363.1 coordinate 9,919,708, forward strand.
TAGGTGTCTGCGAGGGGGCGAACAAAAAAGGAGGCTGGTGAGGGCCCACAGGAGGACAAGGGGTGCCCGCCATTGGCCGAGGGTTCTTGGGGGGGGGTGGGAAGAACACGACGGGGCCTGTCCGCGAATGTGTGCCTCGGCCAGCCGGGCGGACAGGGAGGTTAGCAACTCAGGTCAGTGGATAACAGGCCCCCCACCCCACCGCTGGGAGGGACGGTACTGAGGCACACGTGAACCAGTCAGTCCCAGGTTTGATCCTTGGGCTCGTGCATTCGTTGATCTCACCAAGGTGTCATAGTCGGGCCTCAGTGGCCCACGAGTTTTTTTGGGGGGGGGGGGGGGGGGGGAGGTCAGTTAAATCAGCCAGTTCCTGTTCCTGGTCGCTGGTCGTGACTCTTTCCTCCCCCCCACCCCCCTTCCTGGAAAGTACACCTTTGTGAATACTGGTTGGGGAGGATCGTCAGGCTTGACGGTGATGCTGCTCACAGTCGAACAGCCTACTGAGACTTGAGGTCTGAAACTCCCGTGCCATCGAGGGGGGGCTTCTAAAGAGCTAAGTCGGGCTGGGCCCTAACTGGGGGTTGAACCCGGTTCTGCCAGGTCTCCGTCTTTTCCCCCGCCACGAGCGGAGAAATTCTGACAGCACTTCGAGCAAGCGCGTCCCTCCGGGCCACGTGCCGATATCGGAAGGATGAGGGATTGGCGCCAGATAATCCCAGCCCTTCCGCCTCCTTTGGCCTCTGTGCAAAGTACACCAGGGCACAAGGATAGCAGCATCGCCGGGGGGGGGCAGGGCCCACAACGTCGGCTTCTGCCAGAAAAAAAGGTGGCAGTGGAATAAATCATCTTCGACAAAAAGTCTCCGTTCCTCGGCCAGAAAGGACCACCCCTCCTATCCTCCCCACTCCCCCACCCCCCCCCCACCGCGGGGCAGACTCCCCATCGGAAATTGTCCCCTTTGTGCAAATGACTCCATTCGCAGGATCAAGACTGGGGCATCGGGCATCTGGGAATTTGAAGGGCCGAATGGCCTCCTCTCGCTCCTGTTTTCTATGTTTCTCTATGTATCGAGGCAGCAAAGAATGGCAGATTTGGGGGGGGGGGGGGGGGGAAAGAGGTGCTGGAATCGCCACCCTGTACAAGAGTCACGGCTTTCAGGAGACGAGGGGAGGCGGCTCCAGCTTAGGTGGTCAGTGGGCTCAGCGGGTAGCTCTCCCGTCTCGGAGTCAGGAGCTCAGTGGGTTCGAGCCCCACTCCAGAGACTTGAGCCCAGAATCCAGGCCCACGCTCCCAGTGCAGCGCCGAGGGAGCGCTGCACTGTCGGAGGTGCCGTCTTTCGGGTGAGACGTTAAACCGAGGGCCCCGTCTGCCCCTCTCAGGCGGACGTAAAAGGTCCCACGGCCACTATTCAAAGAAGAGCAGGGGGAGGGGACCTCCCCCTGGTGTCCTGACCAATATTTATCCCTCAACCAAACAGATGATCTGGTCATTATCACACTGCTGTTTGTGGGATCTTGCTGTGCGCAAATTGGCTGCCCCGTTTCCCACATTACAACAGTGACTACACTTCATAAAGTAGTTCATTAGCTGTAAAGTGCTTTAGGACGTCCTGAGGTTGTGAAAGTAAATGGGAGTTCTTTAAATTGACACGGCAGTCGAGGAGTTAAGTTTACGTGTCACTGTAACCCAGCCATGAACTAAACTCAACCATTGTGTGGCTCGGAGACCAATTAACAAACAATCGGCACTGACGACGTTTCTTCCAGTGGCCCATCACCCAGGTAACCTGCCCCGTGAGGCTTTTCCTTGTGTTTACACACCGGCACCGGGGGGGAAAATCAAGTGACACCAACCCAACACGGCAAATACGATCAGAGCTCGGGTCCAATCGCCTCTCCCGACGATCTCCTTTCATCCCGAGCGAGACTTCATTCTTTGCAGAACTCTCTGCCCATCTCGCCCCCGACTCCCGCAGGGCCAAGCTCCCCCGCCACCTCATCCGAGCAGCCCTGTTTGCGTGTGAGCCGAGAGAGAGCGAGCGTTGGTCAGATATTCGACCATTGGGGGCATCACAGCGGAGCTTGATACTGTTCTCACCTGATGTGCGCGCACGCGCACATGCAGGGACACGTATGGACATGCAGGGGCACGCACACGCACACAGGGTTACGCGCAGACACATACACGCGGGATAGCAATCAGGAGTCAGAACCCTGCCTGAATTTCTCTAATCCAACGCCAATTATGACCGGACCTGGCCCAGGACCCAGAACCGGCCCGAGGCCCAACCCCAGTCCTGACCCCAGGCACCAGACCCGGCCCCGAACCCAGACCCCAGACCCCAGACCCGGCCCCAGGTAAGTGAGGGGTTATCTGCTTTAGATCCTCTCTGCGTTTGTACTAAACTTCCGAATGAGGCCAACTGTATTAGGCTGGCCATAATTTTCCAACATCCCTTTAAAATGAGACACTGCGGTGATTTAATCGTGGTGAACGATTAGCGCAGGTCAGCAGCGTTAAATCTTCGGGGCAGTCCGTTAAGTTACGGGAGACCGGAATTTAGATCACAGGTAACAGTCGAGAGAGGTGCGACTGCACTCTTGCACTGAATGCAAGTACCCCGATCCCGCGGGGGCCTGGCCGCACTCTGCCGGCATTGCTCGCCGGGAGCTCTCCGAGCCAATGCTGTTGTCGGACCAACACCTCGGCTCCACCTTCCTCCCCTGCCCCAAACCGTTTTCCCCGGCTTACCGAATTCAATGAAAACGTAGGGCCTGGAGACAGTTGCCACCTTCTTAATGTACAGCTCGCTAAACTCCGCCTGCAGGTCGTCCAGGAAGCAGTAGGCCATCTTCTTGGAGTAGTTGCCCTCGCACAGCACCAGGTAGCAGACGCCTCGGTCTATCAGGTAGCTGCCAGCGCACAGAAAGATCCCATTAATCCTCCATCAGCCACACAAAGGAGCTTAACGCCCAGAGACAGCCTGACGGTTTTCTTTTATGACCGTGAATCGGACACTGGGCCTGCCAGCTGACACCGTAATAAAGAGAGCTGGGAATCATCTTGGTTAGGTGGGGCAGGTTTGGGATAATCCGTTAGCCCGATCCTTTAACTCGAGGTGGTAAACTGACTCACACGGTGGTTATAGAAAGGGAAAGAGCTGGAAACGCTCGGCAGGTCAGGCAGCACCTGTGGAGAGAGAACCCGAGCTGGCCTTTCCGGTTAACGGCCTTTAGACCACAAGCGTTAATGAACTAATTCTCCGATCTGCCGGGGGTTTCCCGAGCTTTGATTTTATTTCCGATTCCCAGCACTGGGCGGTTTCACCCACTGGTACCGTCGTTAATGGCGATCCCAGTACCGACCTGGGGGGCACTCCCGGTCCGGGTGGGGTCAACACTGGCTATTATGGGATGGTGTTTCCGGGTGGATACGGGGTATTATGGGATGGAGCATGTGATTCAATACAGGGTATTATGGGATGGAGTTTCCGGGTGGATACGGGGTATTATGGGATGGAGCATGTGTTTCAATACTGGGTATTATGGGATGGAGTTTCCGGGTGGATACAGGGTATTATGGGATGGAGCTTGTGATTCAATACTGGGTATTATGGGATGGAGTTTCCGGGTGGATACAGGGTATTATGGGATGGAGCTTGTGATTCAATACGGGGTATTCTGGGATGGAGTTTATGGTTGAATACGGGGTATTATGGGATGGAGTTTATGGTTGAATACGGGGTATTATGGGATGGAGTTTATGGTTGAATACGGGGTATTATGGGATGGAGTTTATGGTTGAATACGGGGTATTATGGGATGGAGTTTATGGTTGAATACGGGGTATTATGGGATGGAGTTTATGGTTGAATACGGGGTATTATGGGATGGAGTTTATGGTTGAATACGGGGTATTATGGGATGGAGTTTCCAGGTGGATACGGGGTATTATGGGTCTGACCAAAGCCTTCTATAGCACTGGGCCTATCCCTAAGCAGTGAACTGGATGGAGCCACTCCTTGATACCCCATCACCTGTCACACAGGAGCAGCTCATTGTTACAAAGAGCCAAAATGCTGGATCGCCACCCAGTGGGAGGCAATAAGTTATTGAATTTAAAAATGACTGCTGAATTATTGGGGTTGCCAACCCATTCCCTGAATTGAGGAGTGCTCTCCCGGGCACTGGTGCTGGCAACCTGGGAGAAAAGCAGAACTTTACACCTGTGCATCTCAAACAGACTCTAGGGATAGGGAAAGACAGGCTGGCTCTCACCCAACGGATCTCCTCCCTCCTGTACCCCAACTCACCCCTCAAATCTCGACCCTCTTATACCCCAACTCACCCCTCAAATCTCGACCCTCCTGTACCCCAACTCACCCCTCAAATCTCGTCCCTCCTATACCCCAACTCACCCCTCAAATCTCCTCCCTCCTGTACCCCAACTCACCCCTCAAATCTCGACCCTCCTGTACCCCAACTCACCCCTCAAATCTCCTCCCTCCTGTACCCTATCTCACCCCTCAAATCTCCTCCCTCCTGTACCCCAACTCACCCCTCAAATCTCGACCCTCCTGTACCCCAACTCACCCCTCAAATCTCGACCCTCCTATACCCCAACTCACCCCTCAAATCTCCTCCCTCCTGTACCCCAACTCACCCCTCAAATCTCCTCCCTCCTATACCCCAACTCACCCCTCAAATCTCCTCCCTCCTGTACCCCAACTCACCCCTCAAATCTCCTCCCTCCTATACCCCAACTCACCCCTCAAATCTCCTCCCTCCTGTACCCCAACTCACCCCTCAAATCTCCTCCCTCCTGTACCCCAACTCACCCCTCAAATCTCCTCCCTCCTATACCCCAACTCACCCCTCAAATCTCCTCCCTCCTGTACCCCAACTCACCCCTCAAATCTCCTCCCTCCTGTACCCCAACTCACCCTTCAAATCTCCTCCCTCCTGTACCCTAACTCACGCCTCAAATCTCCTCCCTCCTATACCCCAACTCACCCCTCAAATCTCGACCCTCCTGTACCCCAACTCACCCCTCAAATCTCGTCCCTCCTGTACCCCAACTCACCCCTCAAATCTCCTCCCTCCTATACCCCAACTCACCCCTCAAATCTCGACCCTCCTGTACCCTAACTCACCCCTCAAATCTCCTCCCTCCTATACCCTAACTCACCCCTCAAATCTCCTCCCTCCTGTACCCTACCTCACCCATTCAAGCTCTTCCCTTCAGTACATTAATTTACCCAAAGCTCCTTTAAAAGGAGTCACTGATGGCCAGCAGCATCAGAGGATTGAGAGGGACATTCAAACATTCACACTGCCAGCAAACCCAGATCGGATATCGGACAGAATCGATAAACTGGATCAGCGTCACGTACTGGAACATCAGCGATCCCGTCTCCAGAGTGCAGCGTGTCGGAGAATGTTCAGTCAACTTCCGGAAAAGCTGCTTGGCCTGGTTTTGATACTCCTGTAGATTCCGACCGGACTGTAACAAACAACATCACTCTGAACACATACAGGAAGAAAGGTTCTGCAGTGAGACAGCACATTGACCTAATGGGGCGGCTTTCCAAAAATATATTGTCCTTATGTAGCAGTGATTTTAAAACATTCTCATTTATCTAACCCAGCGTCAGTGTAAAGTACACTCAGGGCAGGTACAGCACGGGATAGATACAGAGTAAAGCTCCCTCTACACTGTCCCGTCAAACACTCCCAGGACAGGTACAGCACGGGTTAGATACAGAGTAAAGCTCCCTCTACACTGTCCCGTCAAACACTCCCAGGGCAGGTACAGCACGGGTTAGATACAGAGTAAAGCTCCCTCTACACTGTCCCGTCAAACACTCTCAGGGCAGGTACAGCACGGGTTAGATACAGAGTAAAGCTCCCTCTACACTGTCCCGTCAAACACTCCCAGGGCAGGTACAGCACGGGTTAGATACAGAGTAAAGCTCCCTCTACACTGTCCCATCAAACATTCCCAGGGCAGGTACAGCACGGGTTAGATACAGAATAAAGCTCCCTCTACACTGTCCCATCAAACACTCCCCCCTCAAACACTCCCAGGGCAGGTACAGCACGGGTTACATACAGAGTAAAGCTCCCTCTACACTGTCCCATCAAACACTCCCAGGGCAGGTACAGCACGGGTTAGATTAGATTCCAGCCTGTAACTCACTCCCAGATATCCATTATTCTCGATCATCTCTTGCTGTGATCAGTGTGTGACAGTGGTGATATAATAGGCTCTCGCAATGCTCAATCAATGCCATTTCAGCTCTGCCTTAAACTGTCTCTAGTACACTGTTCATTTTTATTGCGATTTTAATCTGTTTCAACACAGAAAAAGCCCGTGCCAGCATGACAGAGTAACAGGCCGTTTGCTGACTCTCTGCTCAGATCGATAATCTGATCGCCCTTTGCTCTCTCGGTCGATGGGGGTTTTTTTTTTAAAAACTCTCACACCAATTGAAAGGCCAAAGCCTATAACGCAGGACGCGTCAAGATTGGGAAAGAGTGTGGGAGAAGACGTGTAACATCTTGTAAGTCTTGCGTCAGTGGCCCCAAGCTTGAACGTTAAAGGCCAACAACCACTTGCATTTATATAGCGCCTTTAATGTAGCAAAACATCCCAAGGCGCTTCACAGGAGTGTTTTTAGACAATTTGACACCGAGCCACAAAGAGATAATCGGGCAGGGACAGGGGTCGGTTTTAAGGAGGGTCTTAAAAGGAGGAGAGAGAGGTAGAGAGGCTTAGGTTCTGGGCGGAGGGGAAAACTGGGAGAGGTGAGGATTGGCATTCCGAGGTGCTGGGTGACCAAGGCGGTTTTGTGGGAATCAATAAGTTAATGTTGGGTTTGACTCAGTGAGAAAGCGGATAGAGTGTGAAGCCTCCATCTGTGGAGGGAGAGGAGAGAGAGGGCCAGCATTGTTAATACTAAAATAGCAAGAGATTGAAAGGCGGTGTTTGGCAAGATAGAGGCTGGAGGCGATGGAGTTCTCTTGCTCGTTCTGGAGCATGAAAAGAACTTGCAATCGCAGATATAATTATATTGTATAATCCAACATCTTACTGTGCTGAAAATGCCTGGCACACAAGCCTTATGAAAAGTGAGATAGATGTTCATTGGGTGCAGATATGGCCACCCCCCCCACAACTCCCTTATCCCCACCTTGCACCCCACTAACCTCCATATTTGCCTGGCCATCTTCCATACAATCCCTCCCCCACCGGTGGGAGTGGTCCCTCCATGAGACCCTTGCTCATTCTTCCAAACACTTTGACCTCCAGCTGCCCTCCTCTCACATCTGGAGATGGAACATCTGCCCATTTAGCTCCTCTCACACCACAGTCCAGGGCCCCAACCACGTGAGACTGCAACTTACCTGCCCCCCGACACCCCTCTCCTCTAACCTAGTGTGTTCTAGAAGCTGCTCGTAGGGACGGTCAAACGCAGACTAGGCAACTACTTCTCTGAACATCTCCGTGGAGTTGCCAACTCTGACTGGGCGCATTCCTGGAGGTTTTGTCCTTTGACCTCTTACCCCACCCAGCAAACAGCCTCATTCCTCCTTCTCCAGTATTTCCACAACAAATAAACAAAAGCGTTAAAGGGAAAAAATTGTGTTTTTTTTTAAAAGTGATTTTTCTCCCTGGGATTTTGCTCGTGGCAGTGTCCAGGAGATCAATCTTTCAGTCCTGGGAGACTCCAGGACAATCCTGGAGGGCGGGCGGCCCTATCTCCGTTCCGTCTGACCCTAACCAGTGTGACTCGAGTCACTTTGAGGCCCTCGTTTGTCTCCTGCACCCTTCCAATGAAGCTCAATACCGAGAACAGCAGCCCAGATTTTCCTGGTGACCTACCCTCCACTGTAATGGCACCACGTACAGCGCAAAGAGGGGGAAATCACGGAGTAGGTGACTCGCACTGTTAGTTAGACCACTGGGCCATGCGCTCAGCTCCGCTGTTACACGCCACCAAAAAACAGTTAGAAGGCAATCATCAAACTCCGCCCCTGATTAAAATTAATGCCGATCGCAATTTTTCCTGCATTTAAGCCGGTTTTCACACCGCTGCAACTTAGACTGAAAATTAATGGCACTGGTGTGATTTATTGGCTTTAAATGCATTTTCTGGTTTGTATTTAAATGACGTGCTAATATGGTTGCTGATCAGGACATGTTCTTAAACAGTTTCACGTCAATAAAAATGTATTATTAACAACTCTTTTCTTCTGTACTTTTTTAAAACTATGTTCCGACACACTGTTTAATCAAACACTGGTACAAATATTATGGACTAGATGGTGTAGCAAAACCTAGAACAAAGAACATCAGTCCCTACAGACACAAAGTTGAAGGACTCTCTCAGGACACTGGGCCCCAGCTCTTCCCCTGCATTTGGATTAAAATATTCCGTATCTGCATGAAATGTTAATGGACCTGTAAATCTAGTGTTTAAAATGTTAAACAGGAGTCGGAGAAACTATTTCCTCTGATGGGGGGGGGGGGGGGGAAATCAAGAACAAGGGGGCACAATCTTAAAATTAGAGCTAGGCCCTTCAGGGGTGAAATCAGGAAGCAGTTTTTCACACAAAGGGGAGTGGAAATCTGGAACTCTCTCCCCCAAAAGGCTGGGGGTCAATTGGAGCTTTCAAGACTGAGATCGATAGATTTTTGTTGGGTAAGGGTATCGAGGGATGTGGAGCAAAGGCGGGTAAATGGAGTTGGGGTGCAGATCAGCCATGATCTAACTGGATGGCAGAGCAGGCTTGAGGGGCTGAATGGCCTCCTCCTGCTCCTATCTCATCTGGGCACTCTGCAGCTCCCTGGTGCAAACACTGACTTTAGTAACTGTGCACCTTCACTATATCCTCCCATTCTCTGCACAGCAGTGGGTGCGTGTGACGTGGGGGTGGGGGAAGGGTCTGCCAGTGTCTCGGCGGGAGGGCCGGGGAGCCAGCATATTGACCTTTGGGTCGGAGACACTACGTCAGAGCAGGGGATTGTCAGAGGGGCCTGAGCCCGTGCTGTGGGTCGGCTCTTTCCCTCTTCTCGTGACTGGAGCATCCACCATGTTTCACTTGTATTTTCTGGAATCTAATCGAGGGGTTCAGATGGTTTATATATAGAATAATGGATACCTGGGAGTGAGTTACAGACTGGAATCTAATCGAGGGGTTCAGATAGTTTATATATAGAATAATGGATACCTGGGAGTGAGTTACAGTCTGGAATCTAATCGAGGGGTTCAGATGGTTTATATATAGAATAATGGATACCTGGGAGTGAGTTACAGACTGGAATCTAATCGAGGGGTTCAGATGGTTTATATATAGAATAATGGATACCTGGGAGTGAGTTACAGACTGGAATCTAATCGAGGGGTTCAGATGGTTTATATACAGAATAATGGATACCTGGGAGTGAGTTACAGACTGGAATCTAATCGAGGGGTTCAGATGGTTTATATATAGAATAACAGATACCTGGGAGTGAGTTACAGACTGGAATCTAATCGAGGGGTTCAGATGGTTTATATACAGAATAATGGATACCTGGGAGTGAGTTACAGACTGGAATCTAATCGAGGGGTTCAGATGGTTTATATATAGAATAACGGATACCTGGGAGTGAGTTACAGACTGGAATCTAATAGAGGGGTTCAGATGGTTTATATATAGAATAATAGATACCCGGGACACAGTTGAAGAGAGAATCTAAACAACAATTATAGTCATCGTCTCAGCTCTAAGAAGTGATCACCACTTCAAATCCATCCTAAATATCTTTTTTTGCGGGTAGAAGATACGGTACAATTTAACAAGAGCTTTAATATATTATCTGCTGGCAGCCGATGTCACAATAGCCACCAATCAGTGCCCTGACAGGTACCACGTCCCTCACTTTAGGATCAATACTCTCACTGCAATCATTGCCGAACCGTAGCGATTTCCCCCCCACGAATGACTCAGTGGCCGTAATATTCAGAGACCACCCCCCTCCCCCCAGGCATCCGCAGGGCCCCTGACACAGCAGGCAACTTCCTGGGAAATTCCAAGTGGCGCTGGCAATAACACCAGTGGATGCAAACTCACAGCCAGTGCGGCCATGATTTTCCACTAAGCCACTCACCGTACGGGAGGTCCTGTCGGTCGTGAGGGGGGGGGGGAAATCACGGGGGAGGGGTCACAAGGTGCTCCACCCAACATGTTTGCAGTGTGTTTTGTTGCAGGTGATTCCCAGGTGCAGCGACAGTTCTCCTAAAACCAGGAGGGCGCGCACCCTGCCTGATCGGGAGCGAGTCCAAGTCTCAAGACTGGAGCACAAAATCCATGCCGTTAAACCGAGGCCCTGTCTGCCCTCTCGGGATTCGAATAAGAGCAGGGGATTTCTCCCCCCCGCCCTGGTGCCCTGGCCGATATTTATCCCTCAACCAACATCGCAAACAGATTGTCTGGCCGCTGCTGTTTGTGGGATCTTGCTGTGCGCAAATTGGCTGGCTGCTTTTCCCCACAGTGACCGCACTTCAAAAAGTACTTCATCGGCTGTAAGGCACTTTGGGGTGACCTGAGGCCGTGAAAGGCGCTATATAAATGCAAGTCCCTTCTGTCTATAATTCGCTAACCCAGAGGCGATTGCCAGGCTTGGGTGACGGTTTGAGCATAACTGAGAGAGAGAGAGAGACCCACCCAAATCTCCCAGGTGGCACAGGATGGCATAATCCTGGCAACACGACGCCAGTCACATTACCACTCCCTCCCCTCCCCTTATATGGAGATATCCGGAAATTAACAAGGCAACTGACATGAACAAGGCACAGAATGGGAACTGGGGACAGGCTACAGCAGAAGCCAAATCCTGCAAAAGGTCTAAAAGTAATTTAAATTGTGTTTTTAACCGAGCGCCCAAGTGTTTGTTCAGTAAATACCTGCTCCAATGCACAAATATCACACAACACACAGAGAGAGAGGGGGGGTCTGTCTGTCTGTCTGTCTGTATCTGTGTCTGTTTCTCCCTCTCTCTCTCTGCCTTTGCAGTTTCCTCTTTACCTGCTCGTTCTCTTGCATGGAGGCTGCGAGGGGCAGCCCGTCCGCCACCCGGGCGATCATGGTCATCAGGATCATCTCTGCAAAGGGAAAGGGAAGGGAGGGGAGGGGAGGGGGGAAATAAAAATTAAAAGGTGCACCGAGCCCGGGCGTTACAACCTGCAAAGCCCGGCATCTGGGACCGCTTTTGAGTGACGTGGCTCATTCCGCCAGACTGCGCCGCGTCAGCGCAGGGCAAGGCTGACAGCCAGCCAGATTAAAGGGGCCAGGCATGTCGGCCAAACTCTCCCCAGCCTGACACTCTTAAAGGCACGCCGCCCCTTTAATTTAACCTGTGCTCCTTTAAATTGCAAATCCTGTGGTTTAATAATTACCGTCTGCCACATACACCATCTGTGAAATTGTTTATTAAAGGTGCACATACTTTTATGACTCCGCACCCCTCCAAAGGGACCGTCTCTCCTGCCCGGTCTCCCATTTCCATCCTCCGCGAAGTTAAACTCTGACTCGCACCAAGTCCCGTTCACCCATCACCCTCTTGTGCCTCGATGACCCACGTTGGCTCCCGGTCCAGGAACGCCTCAGTTTTAAAATTCTCCACGTTGTTTTCAAATCCCGTCGTGGCCTCGCCCCCCCTCCTCCCGATCTCCGCGACCTCCTCCAGCCCTACAACCCTCCGAGATCTCTGCGCTCCTCCAATTCTGGCCTCTTGCGCGTCCCCGATTTTCATCGTCCCACCGTTGGCGGCCGTGCCTTCAGCCGCCTGGGCCCTGAGCTCTGGAATTCCCTCCCCAAACCTCTCCGCCTCTCTCTCTCCTCCTTTAAGATGCTCCTTAAAACCTACAATTGTGACCTCACCTGTCCTAATATCTCCTTAAGTAGCTCGGTGTCAAATTTTGTTTGACAATCGCTCCTGTGACGAGCTCAGGACGTTTTATTTTAATAAAGGCGTCAGCTGATGTACTTCCATTGGAATCAGTGGCACTGCCTCACCAACCATCACCACCTGCTCCGATACCTTTTTATTTATTCATTCTCGAGATGTGGGTGTCGCTGGCAAGGCTGGCATTTATTGCCCGTCGTCCCCAGTTGCCCTGTTGATGATGGGCCTCCTCTTTGAACTGCTGCAGTCCTTGTGCTGATGGTACTCCCATGGTGGTGTTAGGCCTGAAATTCACTGATGTATCACACAGCCTGCCACGAATGGAGCATTTTAACATATTGTATTTAATAACAAAATGGGAGTAACTTTAGGGCATTGTGTTATGCAAAAGATATTTAATGTAAAATTTATCTTCCGTGGACTCAGAGGTCAACTGGATAACCTCTGAACCCCTCGATTAGATTCCAGTCTGTAACTCACTCCCGGGTATCCATTATTCTATATATAAACCATCTGAACCTCTCGATTAGATTCCAGTCTGTAACTCACTCCCAGGTATCCATTATTCTATATATAAACCATCTGAACCCCTCGATTAGATTCCAGTCTGTAACTCACTCCCGGGTATCCATTATTCTATATATAAACCATCTGAACCCCTCGATTAGATTCCAGTCTGTAACTCACTCCCAGGTATCCATTATTCTATATATAAACCATCTGAACCCCTCGATTAGATTCCAGTCTGTAACTCACTCCCGGGTATCCATTATTCTATATATAAACCATCTGAACCTCTCGATTAGATTCCAGTCTGTAACTCACTCCGAGGTATTCATTGTTATACTCTCTCTCTCTTTCTCTCTCTATGTCTTGCTCTCGGTCTCTCTTTTTCTCTTGATCTCTCGCTCTCTGTCTCACTCTATCTCTTGCCCTCTTTCTCCCTCGCTCTCACTCTCTCGCTGTCTCCCTCGCTCTCACTCTCTCGCTGTCTCTCTCACTCTCTCACGCTCTCTCTGTCTCTTTATCTATGTATAAAAACCATTTAATGGACCTCTGTCATTCTCAGCTTTAACCTACAATTTGAAAAATCCAATGAAGCTGTTCCAAGTCCAACTGAAATCATTGATTCACTTTTGTTGAATTATTGTTTGCTCACCACCTTGACAAATGGGATAACAGAACAATTTATCCTGTTTTAAAGGAAGAGATGTGAGAGAAGACTCCCAGATCACGGCTGCATCCTTGCAGGCAGGTGGTGAGTGTTCCATCCTGGCTTGACTCTTGTAGATGTTGTAGAGGCTTTAAGGGGTCAAGAGGTGTGTCACTCAGCCTCTGCCCTGCTCTTGTAGCCACTGTGTTGACATAGCTGGTCCAGTTAGACTTCTGGTCAATGGCGACTCACCATTGATGTTGATGGTGGGGACGCAGCGATGATGTTGCTTTTGAAGGTTAAAGGGCGATGGCCAGGCTTTCTCTTGTTCGGGGTGGTCATTGCCTGGCACTTATGCGGCGCCAATGTTAACTGTCGCTTGTCGGCCCACGTCTGGATGTTGTCTAAGTCCTGCTCTAGACTGGCGTGGAGTATTCCATTACTGGAGGAGTCATGACTGGAGCTGAACACTGTGCAATCATCAGCAAACAGACTCATTGCTGACCTTATGAGGGAGGGAAGGTCATTGATGAAGCAGCTGAAGATAGTTGGGCCTAGGACGCTGCCCTGAGGAACTCTTGCAGCGATATCCTGGGCCTGCGATGACTGGCCTCCAACAACCACAACCATCTTCCTTGGTGGCAGGTTTGACTGCAGCCGTTGGAGGACCTTTCTACTCCCCCTTTCACCTCAGTTTTACTATGGTGCCACACCCAGTCCAATGTTCCCTTGCTATTGAGGGCAGCCACTCTCACCTCTCATCTGACATTCAGCTCTTGCGTCCATGTCTGGCTCAAGGCTGTGATGAGATCTGGAGCTGAGTGATTGTGGAAGAACCTGAGCTGAGTGTCGGTGAACGGATTATTGGTGACTATGTGTCATTGATGCCTTCTAAAACTTTGCTGATGATTGGGAGGAGGCTGATAGGATGGTAATTGGCCAGGTTAGATTTATCCTAGATTCTTGATCTGTTGATTTCCATGGACTGGGGTCTCTCAGTCCCTCCCTCAGGGAGATATCTGTACACTGACTGGGGTCTCTCAGTCCCTCCCTCAGGGAGATATCTGTACACTGACCGGGGTCTCTCAGTCCCTCCCTCAGGGAGATATCTGTACACGGACTGGGGTCTCTCAGTCCCTCCCTCAGGGAGATATCTGTACACGGACTGGGGTCTCTCAGTCCCTCCCTCAGGGAGATATCTGTACACTGACCGGGGTCTCTCAGTCCCTCCCTCAGGGAGATATCTGTACACGGACTGGGGTCTCTCAATCCCTCCCTCAGGGAGATATCTGTACACTGACCGGGGTCTCTCAATCCCTCCCTCAGGGAGATATCTGTACACTGACCGGGGTCTCTCAGTCCCTCCCTCAGGGAGATATCTGTACACGGACTGGGGTCTCTCAGTCCCTCCCTCAGGGAGATATCTGTACACTGACCGGGGTCTCTCAGTCCCTCCCTCAGGGAGATATCTGTACACGGACTGGGGTCTCTCAGTCCCTCTCCCAGGGAGATATCTGTACACTGACCGGAGTCTCTCAGTCCCTCTCCCAGGGAGATATCTGTACACTGATGGGGGTCTCTCAGTCCCTCCCTCAAGGAGATATCTGTACACTGACGGGGGTCTCTCAGTCCTTCCCTCAGGGAGATATCTGTACACTGACCGGGGTCTCTCAGTCCCTCCCTCAGGGAGATATCTGTACACTGACCGGGGTCTCTCAGTCCCTCTCTCTCAGGGAGATATCTGTACACTGACCGGGGTCTCTCAGTCCCTCTCTCGGGGAGATATCTGTACACTGACCGGGGTCTCTCAGTCCCTCCCTCGGGGAGATATCTGTACACTGACCGGGGTCTCTCAGTCCCTCCCTCGGGGAGATATCTGTACACTGACTGGGGTCTCTCAGTCCCTCTCCCAGGGAGATATCTGTACACTGACTGGGGTCTCTCAGTCCCTCCCTCAGGGAGATATCTGTACACTGACTGGGGTCTCTCAGTCCCTCTCCCAGGGAGATATCTGTACACTGACTGGGGTCTCTCAGCCCCTCCCTCAGGGAGATATCTGTACACTGACCGGGGTCTCTCAGTCCCTCCCTCAGGGAGATATCTGTACACTGACCGGGGTCTCTCTGTCCCTCTCTCGGGGAGATATCTGTACACTGACTGGGGTCTCTCAGCCCCTCTCTCGGGGAGATATCTGTACACTGACCGGGGTCTCTCAGTTCCTCCCTCAGGGAGATATCTGTACACTGACTGGGGTCTCTCAGTCCCTCTCTCGGGGAGATATCTGTACACTGACCGGGGTCTCTCAGTTCCTCCCTCAGGGAGATATCTGTACACTGACTGGGGTCTCTCAGTCCCTCTCCCAGGGAGATATCTGTACACTGACTGGTGTCTCTCAGTCCCTCCCTCAGGGAGATATCTGTACACTGACTGGGGTCTCTCAGCCCCTCCTTCAGGGAGATATCTGTACACTGACTGGGGTCTCTCAGTCCCTCCCTTAGGGAGACATCTGTACACTGACCGGGGTCTCTCAGTCCCTCCCTCGGGGAGATATCTGTACACTGACCGGGGTCTCTCAGTCCCTCTCTCGGGGAGATATCTGTACACTGACTGGAGTCTCTCAGTCCCCCCCTCAGGGAGATATCTGTACACTGACTGGGGTCTCTCAGTCCCTCCCTCACTGAAATATCCACACACTGACTGGGGTCTCTCAGTCCCTCCCTCAGGGAGATATCTGTACACTGACCGGGGTCTCTCAGTCCCTCCCTCAGGGAGATATCTGTACACTGACTGGGGTCTCTCAGTCCCTCTCTCGGGGAGATATCTGCACACTGACTGGAGTCTCTCAGTCCCTCCCTCAGGGAGATATCTGTACACTGACCGGGGACTCTCAGTCCCTCCCTCGGGGAGATATCTGTACACTGACCGGAGTCTCTCAGTCCCTCCCTCAGGGAGATATCTGTATACTGACCGGGATCTCTCAGTCCCTCTCTCGGGGAGATATCTGTACACTGACTGGGGTCTCTCAGTCCCTCCCTCACTGAAATATCCACACACTGACTGGGGTCTCTCAGTCCCTCTCTCTCAGGGAGATATCTGTACACTGACCGGGGTCTCTCAGTCCCTCCCTCAGGGAGATATCTGTACACTGACTGGGGTCTCTCAGTCCCTCCCTCAGGGAGATATCTGTACACTGACTGGGGTCTCTCAGTCCCTCCCTCAGGGAGATATCTGTACACTGACTGGGGTCTCTCAGTCCCTCTCTCGGGGAGATATCTGTACACTGACCGGGGTCTCTCAGTCCCTCTCGCGGGGAGATATCTGTACACTGACCGGGGTCTCTCAGTCCCTCCCTCACGGAGATATCTGTACACTGACTGGGGTCTCTCAGTCCCTCCCTCAGGGAGATATCTGTACACTGACCGGGGTCTCTCAGTCCCTCCCTCAGGGAGATATCTGTACACTGACCGGGGTCTCTCAGTTCCTCCCTCAGGGAGATATCTGTACACTGACCGGGGTCTCTCAGTTCCTCCCTCAGGGAGATATCTGTACACTGACCGGGGTCTCTCAGTTCCTCCCTCAGGGAGATATCTGTACACTGACTGGGGTCTCTCAGTCCCTCTCTCGGGGAGATATCTGTACACTGACCGGGGTCTCTCAGTCCCTCTCTCGGGGAGATATCTGTACACTGACCGGGGTCTCTCAGTCCCTCCCTCAGGGAGATATCTGTACACTGACCGGGGTCTCTCAGTCCCTCCCTCAGGGAGATATCTGTACACTGACCGGGGTCTCTCAGTCCCTCCCTCAGGGAGATATCTGTACACTGACCGGGGTCTCTCAGTCCCTCCCTCAGGGAGATATCTGTACACTGACTGGGGTCTCTCAGTCCCTCCCTCAGGGAGATATCTGTACACTGACTGGGGTCTCTCAGTCCCTCCCTCAGGGAGATATCTGTACACTGACTGGGGTCTCTCAGTCCCTCCCTCAGGGAGATATCTGTACACTGACCGGGGTCTCTCAGTCCCTCCCTCAGGGAGATATCTGTACACTGACCGGGGTCTCTCAGTCCCTCCCTCAGGGAGATATCTGTACACTGACTGGGGTCTCTCAGTCCCTCCCTCAGGGAGATATCTGTACACTGACTGGGGTCTCTCAGTCCCTCCCTCAGGGAGATATCTGTACACTGACCGGGGTCTCTCAGTCCCTCCCTCAGGGAGATATCTGTACACTGACCGGGGTCTCTCAGTTCCTCCCTCAGGGAGATATCTGTACACTGACCGGAGTCTCTCAGTCCCCCCCTCAGGGAGATATCTGTACACGGACTGGGGTCTCTCAGTTCCTCCCTCAGGGAGATATCTGTACACTGACCGGAGTCTCTCCGTCCCTCCCTCAGGGAGATATCTGTACACGGACTGGGGTCTCTCAGTTCCTCCCTCAGGGAGATATCTGTACACTGACTGGGGTCTCTCAGTTCCTCCCTCAGGGAGATATCTATACACTGACTGGGGTCTCTCAGTCCCTCCCTCAGGGAGATATCTGTACACTGACCGGAGTCTCTCAGTCCCTCTCCCAGGGAGATATCTGTACACTGACTGGGGTCTCTCAGTCCCTCCCTCAGGGAGATATCTGTACACTGACCGGGGTCTCTCAGTTCCTCCCTCAGGGAGATATCTGTACACTGACCGGGGTCTCTCAGTTCCTCCCTCAGGGAGATATCTGTACACTGACCGGGGTCTCTCAGTCCCTCCCTCAGGGAGATATCTGTACACTGACCGGCGTCTCTCAGTCCCTCCCTCAGGGAGATATCTGTACACTGACTGGGGTCTCTCAGTGTGCGCTCAGATGAATGTTAATGATCCCATGGCACTATTTAAAGAAATGCAGGGAGTTCTCCCGGTGTCCTGGCCAACATTCTCCCCTCAACCAACACCACCAAAAGCAGATTGACTGGTCATTCTGCTCATCGCCGTTTATGGGATGTTGATGGTGTGAAATGACTGCCACACTCGCTGCAGTCTCTGCTGTTTACAGTGATTCAATCCCCAGAAGGCTTTAAGAAGTTTCAACAGTCGATGGAAAATACAAGTCATTTTTTTGTTATTTCTCTTGAAATTTATTTACAGGCAGCTAAAGACTTTATTTGCACCTTCACAAACCAAATTACAGCTCTGGGATTTCGTTCACTCTGCATCTCAGGATGGCGAATACCATGCTTAGATTGTTCTGATGCTTTCCTAAAATCCAGCAAAGTAACCAGGCAGGTTTTAAGATATATATTAAAGAAAACCAAGGTTAGGAAAGAAGGAAGAAGTTACATTTCTTTCGCTCCTCAGGACACCCCAAAGCATTTGTTTCTGTTCATTCTCAGGATGTGGGCAGCGCTGGCAAGGCCGGCATTTATTGCCCACCCCTTGTTGCCCCTTGAGAAGGTGGTGGTGGGCTCTCTTCTTGGACCGCCGCTGTTTTAATACAACTGAGTGGCTTTAGCTAGGCCAGGTCACAGGGCGTTTAAGAGTCAACCACGGGTTGGTGGGGGACTGGAGTCACATATAGGCCCAGAGTGGGTAAGGAAGGCAGGTGTGCCTGGCTAAAGTGAACCAGGTGGTTAATTTCTGACAACCTGTCAGCTTCACGCTCACTATTACTGATCTCACAGCCAAGGAGTTACTGTCCGAAGAGCAGCATTGTGTGGTTTAAGGCAAACTTGGTCACTTTGTTTGAGGGATAAATGTTGATCGAGACACTGGGAGATCTGCCCTGCTCTTTTACATCCTCCCTTCTAGTTCGTACCGGCTGGTTTGTCCCTGTTTGAATTTTGGAGGCCTGGAGGTTTGAGGAGGGCTCTCCCAGGTGCTGTTGTCCCATTGATGGGCCGATCCTAAATCAGTTAGTGTCAGCAACTCGAGGTGCGTGCAAATTTACAGGGCCATGGGGAAAGAGTGGGGGAATGGGATTAACTGGATGGCTCTTTCAAAGAGCCGCCACAGGCACGATGGGCCGAGTAGCCTCCTCCTGCACTGTACCCATTATGGGGACACGGATTTAAATATTACAGTCGTGGCTCAGAGTCTAGCTCGCTGGCCCCAGTGTCAGAAGGTCATGGGTTCATGTCCCAGAGACTTGAGAACATAATCCAGGCCGACACTCCCAGTGCAGTACTGAGGGAGTGCTGCACTGTCTGAGGTGCCGTCTTTTGGATGAGACATTAAACCGAGGCCCCGTCTGCCCCCTCAGGTGGATGTCAAAGATCCCACGGCCACTATTTCGAAGAAGAGCAGGGGGGAATTCTCCCCGGTATCCTGGGGCCAATATTTATGCCTCAACCAACATCACTAAAATCAGATGATCTGGTCATTTATCACATTGCTGTTTGTGGGATCTTGCTGTGCGCAAATTGGCTGCTGTGTTTCCTACATTACAACAGTGACTACACTTTGAAAGTACTTCATTGGCTGTAAAGCGCTCTGTGGTGTCCTGAGGTTGTGAAAGGCGCTATATAAATGCAAGTCTCTCTTCCTTTCTCTCTCTCTCTCCTCCTTTCTCTCTTTCTCTGTCCCTTTCACCATATGAGTGCACATAGGGAATGCTGGTCAGGAAATCCCAGGCCGGCAGCCCCTGATTTTCCATCCATTAATTTTAATGCATATCCCTGAGACGGCATGGTAAGCATCTAAGTGACTCACAGAAACACAAAGACCTAGAGCAGGTCAAAGGCTGGGTATTCTGCGGCGAGTGACTCACCTCCTGACTCCCCAAAGCCTTTCCACCATCGACAAGGCACAAGTCAGGAGTGTGATGGAATACTCTCCACTTGCCTGGATGAGTGCAGCTCCAACAACACTCAAGAAGCTCGACACCATCCAGGACAAAGCAGCCCGCTTGATTGGCACCCCATCCACCACCCTAAACATTCACTCCCTTCACCACTGGCGCACTGTGGCTGCAGTGTGTACCATCCACAGGATGCACTGCAGCAACTCGCCAAGGCTTCTTCAACAGCACCTCCCAAACCCGCGACCTCTACCACCTAGAAGGACAAGGGCAACAGGTACATGGGAACAACACCACCTGCATGTTCCCCTCCAAGTCACACACTATCCCGACTTGGAAATATATCGCCGTTCCTTCATCGTCGCTGGGTCAAAATCCTGGAATTCCCTTCCTAACAGCACTGTGGGAGAACCTTCACCACACGGACTGCAGCGGTTCAAGAAGGCGGCTCACCACCACCTTCTCAAGGGGTAATTAGGGATGGGCAATAAATGCCGGCCTCGCCCAGTGACGCCCAAGAATAAGTAATTAAAATTAAGTATAATTCCTGGTCCGTGCTGAGTTAGCTGATCACATCTGGACAGGTGTTGAGTTGATACATCTGGTATCAATCAGTGCCCTCGGGCTAAGGTGGAGGGTGGGCTGGAGCAGAAATTAGCCAGGGACCCCGCTCCTGTGACCCCTGCCCCACAGCTGGAGAGTGTGTGGTGGGTGACAGACTGGGCTGAGTCATGACTTAAATCCCCTGGCGACACTCAACGACAACAACCTGCATTTATATAGCGCCTTTAACGTAGTAAAACGTCCCAAGACGCTTCACGGGAGCGATTACCAGACAAAATTTGACAGCGAGCCACATAAGGAGATATCTGGACAGGTGGCCAAAAACTTAGTCAAACAGGTAGGTTTTAAGGAGCGTCTTAAAGGAGGAGAGGGAGGCGGAGAGGTTTAGGGAGGGAATTCCAGAGCTCGCCCTGAAGAATGGCCACATGGAGGGAGGGGGTTGGAGAACACCGGGTGACTATGGACCTGCACCATAGCGGGGGTTAGAGGAGGAGCCTGGGCGGGGGGAAGGGGGAAAGGGAGGAACTGAGGGGGAGGGAGGGGAACAGTTTTAACATTAACAGCTCCAAGTTAAATCAGGATAAAGGATCCACATCCTCGCACCCAAGATTGTCCCGATTCGATGCCAGGGCCACTTAACTTAAGCGACCTCCCCAACTTTGGCCAGGTAGGTGTTGGAGGTCCCAGATGGTACATTCTGGCCGTTACACTGGGATGTTGGCCCCGGAGGCTTTCAGCCCTGCTGTTTCCCAGATAACTTCATACCTCGTAAAGCAACTTGTTTCTTGACTTCCTGCTTCCCATCTCAAGCCCTCTCCATGAGGTGCATCTGGGAGGTCAGATAAACAACTTGCTTCTAGGTTAGTCACCACTCACTGAGAAGTTCATCGTGACGTTATCTCTGGAACCTTTTAGCGACGGGCTGCTGCCCCCACCACAAGCCTTCTGGGCACAGTTTAACCGACGCATCATCGAGTTAAATTAAGAACTGTTTCTCAGTCTGCACCCAGATACTAACAACGGAAAGGAACAGTCAGGACTGAGTGGCTTATCATCAAGGGACCTTCTTAATCGTCAGCTGCTTGAGTTGGAGTACTGGTTTACAGGGCTGTCTTTCCATTCATTCGCAGTAAGACCCAGGGATTTATATTGTGACTGAACTGGCAGGAGATGGAGGGTGAACGGAAAAGAGAGCAAAATAAAAAAGGGGAATTCAACGGGAGAGGTGGCACTGCAGTACGGCCCCTGAGCAGTCACCTTGTTAATGCCATCGAGATCCGGGTCAGGGGGCGGGGGTTAGAGTTCATCGCCTTGGCTTTTTCTCAGGTTTTCTCTGCAATATCCGAACAAAGTTTTCGCACGCCAGCCGCCTCGGACAGCCAATGGTTCCTTTTACTTTCGTCTGTCGCTTGCGTCCTTCGTCACGCTCCGTCCTCTCCTTCTTTCCTCCCGCCGCACCCGACCCCCGTCCCGGGCGTTTAACTGGAGTTGGCGCGTCTGTTGGACATGCCCTTCAGCAGGGGTGAGAAGATGGACTCCCGACGCTCCTCCCGGCCCCGCTCCGGGAGCGCCCGCTTTGGGGCCAGGCCCGGGGGCAGCGACGCTCGCTGCTCGTCCATCCGCCGTTCTTGCATCCGCTCCAGCAGGTCGAAGAACTCTTGGGAGCTGTAGGCGGGCGGGTGGCTGCGTTGGTCCTCAATCCGGGCGCTGGCGGACTGCCAGGGGGCAGAGGAGAGAGAGGAAACAACAATTGGTTACATAATTCCACCCTGGAGTTCACTCTAGATTAAGTCCCTCCGTCTCAATACAGTCCAGTGAAGCTCCCACTACAGAAGCTCGACACCGTCCAGGACAAAGCAGCCCGCTAGATTGGCACCCCATCCACCACCTTAAACATTCACTCCCTCCACCACCGGCGCACTGTGGCTGCAGTGTGTATCATCCACAGGATGCACTGCAGCAACTCGCCAAGGCTTCTTCAACAGGACCTCCCAAACCCGCGACCTCTACCACCTAGAAGGACAAGGGCAGCGGGAACATGTGAACAACACCACCTGCACGTTCCCCTCCAAGTCACACACCATCCCGACTTG
Source organism: Heptranchias perlo (assembly GCF_035084215.1). NCBI lineage: Eukaryota > Metazoa > Chordata > Chondrichthyes > Hexanchiformes > Hexanchidae > Heptranchias > Heptranchias perlo. Next base: position 9,942,238 of record NC_090363.1, read on the forward strand.
GAAATATATCGGCCGTTCCTTCATTGTCGCTGGGTCAAAATCCTGGAACTCCCTTCCTAACAGCACTGTGGGAGAACCGTCACCACACGGACTGCAACGGTTCAAGAAGGCGGCTCACCACCACCTTCTCGAGGGCAATTAGGGATGGGCAATAAATGCCGGCCTCGCCAGCGACGCCCACATCCCATGTATGAATAAAATGAATTTGGATTTACCACAATGGTACCAGGGGTGAGGGACGACAGTTATGTGGATAGACTGGAGAAGCTGGGTTCATTCTCCTTCGAGCAGGTAAGGTCAAGGGGAGATTTGATAGAGGTGTTGAAGGTCATGAGGGGTTCTGATAGAGTCAGTAGGGAGAAACTGTTCCCCAGTAGCCCTCTGAGAACGCTGTGAATTGACCAGCACCCACACCCCGTCCCCCAGCCACCTGCTCTGAGGGACCGAATGCGATGGTCTCTGCCCTGGCCTCTCCCTGTGTCAAAGCATTGTGTGCTCCAACAATCGGCTGTATGTAGCAATTCCTCCTGCTCTCTCTCCTCACTCTCGGGTTAATTTGATGACCCCTCGTCACCGAGACCCCAACCAGAGGAAACCATCTTTCCCTTTCGCTCTACCGGACCGGATAACCGATTGTCCGGTCATTATCACATTGTGGGATCATGCTGTGCGCGAGTGGGCTGCCGCATGTCCCTACATTACATCAGTGACTACGCTTCAGAAAACAAACACTTCATTGGCTGTAAAGCGCTTTGGCCCACAGAGGTCGTGAAAGACGCTGTATAAATGCAAGTTATTTCTTTTGGCAATACTCTTCGTAATTTTAAAAACCTCGGTAACCAGAGGACGCGGATTTAAAGTGATCGGCGAAAGAGCCAGAGGCGACACGATGGGCCGAATGGCCTCCTCCTGTAGCTGTACCCGCTGTGATACTATGAAATCTGCTCTGCCAATGGACAGATTAACCCGTCTGTTAATTAGCAGAGGGCGGGATCCCACACAAACACATCGAGCATTCAACACTGATATAGGCCACAGCCCTGTCACTCTTTTGGAGTGAGCAGTTGCCGTGGGCCATGCCCGCACACCCAGCCTGCTTTTCCCCAGAAACGCCCCAAATTCTTCAGCGACAGGAATTCCACCAGTTTGGTTCGGACCTGAGATGAGCCCCGGTTTCCGTCTATTAATTTAAATGGGCGAGGAAATCACGCACCCCGCCCTTGCCCGTTTTCCCTGAGTTTGATGCGCCCACGTGACCCACAATAACCTCAGGCGCAGAGGCTCTGTAAACATCCCCATCCTCAGTGATGGCGGAGTCCAGCACGTGAGTGCAAAAGACAAGGCTGAAGCGTTTGCAACCATCTTCAGCCAGAAGTGCCGAGTGGATGATCCATCTCGGCCTCCTCCTGATATTCCCACCGTCACTCCACGTGATATCAAGAAACGGCTGAGTGCACTGGATACAGCAAAGGCTATGGGCCCCGACAGCATCCCGGCTGTAGTGCTGAAGTCTTGTGCTCCAGAACTAGCTGTGCCTCCAGCCAAGCTGTTCCAGTACAGCTACAACACTGGAATCTACCCGACAATGTGGTAAATTGCCCAAGTATGTCCTGTCCACAAAAAGCAGGACAAATCCAATCCGGCCAATTACCGCCCCATCAGTCTACTCTCAATCATCAGCAAAGTGATGGAAGGTGTCGTCGACAGTGCTATCAAGTGGCACTTACTCACCAATAACCTGCTCACCGATGCTCAGTTTGGGTTCCGCCAGGACCACTCGGCTCCAGACCTCATTACAGCCTTAGTCCAAACATGGACAAAAGAGCTGAATTCCAGAGGTGAGGTGAGAGTAACTGCCCTTGACATCGAGGCAGCATTTGACCGAGTGTGGCACCAAGGAGCCCTAGTAAAATTGAAGTCAATGGGAATCAGGGGGAAAACTCTCCAGTGGCTGGAGTCATACCTAGCACAAAGGAAGATGGTAGTGGTTGTTGGAGGCCAATAATCTCAGCCCCAGGACATTGCTGCAGGAGTTCCTCAGGGCAGTGTCCTAGGCCCAACCATCTTCAGCTGCTTCATCAATGACCTTCCCTCCATCATAAGGTCAGAAATGGGGATATTCGCTGATGATTGCACAGTGTTCAGTTCCATTCGCAACCCCTCAGATAATGAAGCAGTCCGTGCCCGCATGCAGCAAGACTTGGACAATATCCAGGCTTGGGCTGATAAGTGGCAATTACCATTCGCGCCAGATAAGTGCCAGGCAATGACCATCTCCAACAAGAGAGAGTCTAACCACCTCCCCTTAACATTCAACGGCATTACCATCGCCGAATCCCCCACCATCAACATCCTGGGGGTCACCATTGACCAGAAACTTAACTGGACCAGCCACATAAATACTGTGGCTACAAGAACAGGTCAGAGGCTGGGTATTCTGCGGTGAGTGGCTCACCTCCTGACTCCCCAAAGCCTTTCCACCGTCTACAAGGCACATGTCAGGAGTGTGATGGAATACTCTCCACTTGCCTGGATGAGTGCAGCTCCAACAACACTCAAGAAGCTCGACACCATCCAGGACAAAGCAGCCCGCTTGATTGGCACCCCATCCACCACCCTAAACATTCACTCCCTTCACCACTGGCGCACTGTGGCTGCAGTGTGTATCATCCACAGGATGCACTGCAGCAACTCGCCAAGGCTTCTTCGACAGCACCTCCCAAACCCGCGACCTCTACCACCAAGAAGGACAAGAGCAGCAGGTACATGGGAACAACACCACCTGCACGTTCCCCTCCAAGTCACACACCATCCCGACTTGGAAATATATCGCCGTTCCTTCATCGTCGCTGGGTCAAAATCCTGGAACTCCCTTCCTAACAGCACTGTGGGAGAACCGTCACCACACGGACTGCAGCGGTTCAAGGCGGCAGCTCACCACCACCTTCTCAAGGGCAATTAGGGATGGGCAATAAATGCCGGCCTCGCCAGCGACGCCCACATCCCATGAACGAGTAAAAGAAGAGAGGAAGATCGGCCTCGTCCAACTCCAGGACCCTGCTCCCTCTGCTGGAGACACGTGTAAATTACACGTCATAGTCTGAAGCACAGTCCCCACCACATAAACCGCGCCACGGTTAAGTCGGGCAAATACCGCGAGCCATTTGCCGTCACCGTTAGCGTCAGTTACAAAGTGGCCGCTTACAGCGTGTTAACCCTGCTGGCTATTTCGGGAGGAAACAGGTGCCCAGGGAGCAGTCTGCACCTCGACAAAGTTCTACCCATCGGGAGAGATTGAACAGTGTGGGGTCCGTTCCATCGGAGAAGAGAAGGCTGAGGGGTGACCTGAGCGAGGTCTTTCAAGTTATGAAGGGGTTCGATCGGGTACCCGCAAGGAAAATGTTTCCACTTTTGGGGAGACCAAAACTGGGGGGCCATAAATCTAAGACAGTCACCAATAAACCCAAGAAAGAATTCAGGAGAAACTTCTTTACCCAGAGAGTGGTGAGAATGTGGAACTCGCTCCCACAAGGAGCAGTTGAGGCGAATAGTGTAGATGGATTTAAGGGGAAGCTGGATAAACACACGAGGGAGAAAGGGTATGCTGATAGGCTTAGACGGAGTAAGGTGGGCAGAGGCTCATAAATGCCAGCCCAGACCTGTTGGGCCGAATGGTCTTTCTCCGTGCTGTAAATTCTATGCAATTCTCCGTAAGGTGCGGTTACATTTTATCAGATCTAATACTAAAGGCGCTTGGAGGAACTGTGAACTCAGTGACTGACAAACACGTTGACAGGGGCCGCTCTCAAGCCTCAGTTCCACTGCTTTTAATTTAGTTGCTAATAGCGGATTTCACATTCTGAGGTGATATCCGTAAACCTCGTTTGCTCGTTCCCGCCTTGAATAATTCTGTGGCGAGAGTTCATCCCTAACCAGCAGTTTGCAATTAGAGCTACTCCTCCGGTTCACTCAGATTCATATAAATCGACCAACACGCATAGAGGGCCCTAACGCACCCGCTATAACCAGTGGCGATTGTACTACAGTCAAGGGGCATCACTGTTGATCATGATGCCACCTTCAGAAGATATCACTTCTGGGCAGTAATGGCATTGCTTTTGCAGATCCCCCCCACAGACAGGCCATGATCTCCACCATCTAGAAGGACAAGGGCATCAGGTGCAAGCAAACACCGTCACCTCCAAGCTCCCCTCCGAGTCACACACCATCCCGATTTGGACATACATCGGCCGTTCCTTCATCGTCGCTGGGTCAAAATCCTGGAACTCCCCACCGAACAGCGCTGTGGGAGAACCTTCACCACACGGACTGCAGCGGTTCAAGAAGGCGGCTCACCACCACCTTCTCAAGGGGCAACTAGGGATGGGCAATGAATGCCGGCCTCGCCAGCGACGCCCACGTCCCGAGAATGAATTTTAAAATCCGTGTCGTTCTGCTGACCGAGAGAGCAGATGAACAGCTGGATCTCTGGACGCTGGGCGAGTGGCTGAATGAGGCTCGGACTGACTTGCCTGTAACATGTCCCCTCTTTCCCTTTTTTTGCCGCCCTCCCTCCACCAGTGTCTTGCCAGTATGTGGACACTGCCTGTGTGGCAGGCCAGGCACAGAACCACTCAATGGCACAAATGGTCCAGATTTGCGCATCCCATTAGTGTGTGATTCATGTATGTTTAATACTGGCTATCTGCCCACTGAACGGACACCCACAAAAGCACAGGGCTAAACCTGGCCCAACGGGAATTGGGCAAACGGAACATAGAAACATGGAAAATAGGAGCAAGAGTAGGCCATTCGGCCCTTCGGGCCTGCTCCGCCATTCAAAATGATCGAAGGTACAAACAGGCAATGTCCCTTTAATGGGCTGCCTCCCCCTCCCCCACCCCCACCCCCTGCCCCCCAATAAAGAGATGACCCTGTTGTTTCTCTATACCTGATGGTTCAAAATGGTGTTGTACAGTTCATCATCCGGCTCCTTTATCCTTCCTGGAGTCTTCACTTCCTCTGCTGGAATCGCATCGCTCTCTGCTGGATCCTCCCCTCTCTCTGCTGGAATCGCATCGCTCTCTGCTGGATCCTCCCCTCTCTCTGCTGGATCCTCCCCTTTCTCTGCTGGATCCTCCCCTTTCTCTGCTGGATCCTCCCCTCTCTCTGCTGGATCCTCCCCTCTCTCTGCTGGATCCTCCCCTCTCTCTGCTGGAACCTCTTCTTTCTCTGCTGGAGGCTCTTTTCCCTCTGTTGGAGAATCCCCTCTCGCTGTTGCAGGATCCTCTGTCTCTGTTTCAGATGCAGTTCTTCCTACCAGAGCCAAATATTCGACATTTCCCTCAGGGAAAGGTGACCTGAGTTCATCAACGGGAGAGTCTTCGAAATCCGCTCGCTGGTCGTCCAGGCGGCGGCTCTGGGAGCAGGCGATTAGGTCGAAGAATTCTTCGGTTTGTAGTGAAGACATGGAGGGGAAAAAGGCTGCAAAGAAGATAAGAGATCAGCTGCTGGTGTTGGAAATATTTTAATTCCACTTTAACTCTCCAACCCCCACCACATGTACATCCGTTTATACGTACACATTCACATATACATGCATGTACACACACATCCATATACACATGCCTATTTATAGGCACATCCATGCACACATCCACATCCATGTACACATCCACATGTACCCCTCCACATGCACATCCATGTACCCCTCCACATGCACATCCATGTACACATCCACATTCATGTACCCCTCCACATCCAAATCCATGTACACATCCACGTTCATGTACCCCTCCACATGCACATCCATGTACACATCCACATCCATGTACCCCTCCACGTGCACATCCATGTACACATCCACATGTACCCCTCCACATGCACATCCATGCACACATCCACATCCATGTACACATCCACATCCAAATCCATGTACACATCCACGTTCATGTACCCCTCCACATGCACATCCATGTACACATCCACATTCATGTACCCCTCCACATGCACATCCATGTACACATTCACATACATGTACATATATGTATCCATATAGGCATTCATGTACACATATATATACATGTCCATGCACACAATCAAATGCAAATAACGATATCTATGTACATTTCCATAGATAGCCATGTATACGTCCACACACACATACATAACCACATACTTAAACACACCCATTATATGTCCATATTCAAACTCCTATTGACAAGTATTCAGTATGGTGAACATTGTTTCATTCCAAAACACACAGGTCTAGTACTGCATGGGTTATAAGTACAGTAAATGCCGTCTACATTGTCCTATAAAGGTATACTATTATCTTGCGGGGTACACACAGGTCAGGTACAGAACAGGTTAGACAGGGAGTAAAAGTCCCTCTACACTGTCCCATCAAACACTCCCAGGGCAGGTACAGCACGGGTTGGATACAGAGTAAATCTCCCTCTACACTGTCCCATCAAACACTCCCAGGGCAGGTACAGCACGGGTTAGATACAGAGTAAAGCTCCCTCTACACTGTCCCATCAAACACTCCCAGGGCAGGTACAGCACGGGTTAGATACAGAGTAAAGCTCCCTCTACACTGTCCCATCAAACACTCCCAGGGCAGGTACAGCACGGGTTAGATACAGAGTAAAGCTCCCTCTACACTGTCCCATCAAACATTCCCAGGGCAGGTACAGCACGGGTGAGATACAGAGTAAAGCTCCCTCTACACTGTCCCATCAAACACTCCCAGGGCAGGTACAGCACGGGTTAGATACAGAGTAAAGCTCCCTCTACACTGTCCCATCAAACATTCCCAGGGCAGGTACAGCACGGGTTAGATACAGAGTAAAGCTCCCTCTACACTGTCCCATCAAACACTCCCAGGGCAGGTACAGCACGGGTTAGATACAGAGTAAAGCTCCCTCTACACTGTCCCATCAAACACTCCCAGGGCAGGTACAGCACGGGTTAGATACAGAGTGATGTTGCCTTTGGGCAGTTCGCTGGGACTGGTTCTGAAGGAATCCTGGCACCACCCAGGAAGAGGGGGGGAAATTGGGAGGAGAAAGAAAATCAATGAATTCTGGGGTACCTTTTATAAAGCTGGAAACAATCATTTCTGATTGGTGTTATGTCACAGAATGACCGATAAAATTGTACAGATACTGATAAATTCCCTTACGTCTTTTTTCATCCAGAGGCGATGTGGGCATTGATCGATATGCCCAACGATCCCTGACCTTCTTACGGAAAGAACACCGTTGGTCATTTAGACGTCTGCTCTGAACCTCACACACCAGGTCAAAGAACACCTCCCGGTCACTGAAGTCAGGGGTCAAGCATTTGGTCTGCAGAGAGAGAGATATTACAACATTGAACGACAACGCAGAAAGCCAATCCCAGCCCAGGTCCTGATAGAAGGCGGCTCCAAAACCCTTCGTTCGGCCAATGAAGTAGCCTTTCCTGAGCGTCATGCCAGGATTCCTTGGTCGTTTGCCTGGACCTTAGAAGATGTCTCTGTCCACAAGGCAGCACTTGTGAGAAGTTTCGTTCCCTCTAAGGCCACCCTTGAGGCCTCTCGAGCATAAGACAGTCGCTAATAAATCCAATAAAGAATTCAGGAGAAACTTCTTTACCCAGGGAGTGGTGAGAATGTGGAACTCGGTACCTCATGGAGTAGTTGAGGCGAATAGTGTAGATGGATTTAAGGGGAAGTTCAATAAGTACATGAGGGAGAAAGGAATAGAAGGTTCTGCTGGTAGGGTGAGATGAAGCAAGGTGGGAGGAGGATTGTGTGGAGCATAAACGCTGGCACAGACCAGGTGGGCCGAATGGCCTGTTTCTGTGCTATAATTTCTGTATAATTCTATATAATCCATTGGGGACTGGGTTGGGATTTCACTGTAACTCATTTCACCCAGAACCCGTTCAGACAACAGAGGTGGGGGAGACTTTCAATCCCACCAGTCTGATCTGGTTAACACACTGCGGCACCCAGGTCCCTTGACTGCTGCCATCTTTAACGCACTCACAACATAAATGCACGATTCACAGGGGCCAGCGTCTCCGAATTTATCCACAGCGGCAGCAAAGTCCCAGTCCAGCTTCAGAATTCTTTGTGCTCACCATATTGTTTATGTCACCGGTATCCAGGGGCAACAGGCCACGTCCCAGGCGCCCTACGGCTTCAGCGTCGCAGTCGTCCAAGGGCGAGGTGCCACTCTCCTTGTCACTCTTGTCCGTGGGACATCTGGGGTGACGGAGCTGCCCCACTCCGGCGTCAGAGTCTGAAGGAGCCGGCCGATCGGTTACCTCACTGTCCTCTGGTCCGCCATCGCCTTCACCCTCTCTGGCCTGAGATAAGAAAGATTTGGAATTGATATAAGAGCCTTTCACTGTCTCAGGACATCCCAAAAAAACACTTCACACGGCCAAAGATTCACCGTTGATGGTGTCGCTTTATATGTGGGCAAACATGGCAGCCCCTTAGCAAGTCGTGCGACGAATGCCCAGTTACTCTGCTTTAATTTTGGTGGGTAGCTCTCTCTCGTCTCCGAGTCGCAAGGTCATGGGTTCAAGCCCCTACTTCAGGGTCTTGGGCGCATGATCTGTGTTCGTGTTGGCTGAGGGATGAATGTTGGCCAAGACACCAGGTGAACTTCTTCAAATCTCACCATACGAACTTTCACGCTCACCTGAACAGCTGGATGGGGCCTCGGTGAAACGTCCCATCCAAAAGGACGGCACCTGGGACGGCTGCACTCCCTCAGCACTGCACCGATATTGTACTCAAGTCTGTGGGGTGAGTCTTAAGCTCATGACCTTCTGACTGAAGAGGGCCTGAGTGCTACCCACTGATCCAAGACTGGCGCTTGAAACAAGGGAAGGAATCAAGGCCCGGCCTCTGACGATTGCCAGACTCCTAAAGCTCTATCTCCCCTCCTCTCCTAAAGGCACGGACGCTCGCTGGGGAAGATCCCGCACGAAACGACCGTGCCCTTCAGCACCCGCCCAAAGGGGCCTTTTGTCCGCATGTCACACGAAGTGTTGGCAGTTCTTCCCAGTCGGAGTTGCTGGACGTCCAGCAGGAGCAGAGAGACCAGCTCGTTCTTCCTGTCCATATCCCAAGGGATGCTAAACTCAACACCCTTCGCTCCTTAAAACCTACCACTTTGACCAAGCTTTTGGTCACCTGTCCTAATATCTCCTTATGTGGCTCGGTGTCAAATTTTGTTTGATAATCGTTCCTGTGAAGCACCTTGGGCTGTTTTACTACGTTAAAGGCTCTATATAAATGCAAAGTTGTTGCTGCTGTCGACCAACATCAACGAACTCAGCTCAAACTCTGGATTCACCCTCTGTCCTCCATCGCTCGGTACCACACCAGGCCTGTGAGCATGGACTTTGGCCTTCAGCGTCTGGTCACAGAGTTTCTTCCACTGAGAGTGTCCATCAGGCCTATACCCGACCTAACAGCACTGTGGGAGCACCTTCACCACACGGACGGGTTCAAGAAGAAGGCCCACCACCACCTTCTCAAGGAGCAACCAGGGGTGGGCAATAAATGCCGGCCTCGCCAGCGATGTCCATATCTCAGGAATAAAGGAAGAAAAAACGGAGTGAGTCAGGCGGTGAGTTGAAGGTGGGGTGGGACTTACAGCAAACAGTGTCTATTTTACAGTAGACAGAGTCTATTTTATAACAGCCTGTTTTACAGCGAACAGAGTCTATTTTACAGTAGACAGAGTCTATTTTATAACAGCCTGTTTTACAACGAACAGAGTCTATTTTACAGTAGACAGAGTCTATTTTATAACAGCCTGTTTTACAACGAACAGAGTCTATTTTACAGTAGACAGAGTCTATTTTATAACAGCCTGTTTTACAACGAACAGAGTCTATTTTACAGTAGACAGAGTCTATTTTATAACAGCCTGTTTTACAACGAACAGAGTCTATTTTACAGTAGACAGAGTCTATTTTATAACAGCCTGTTTTACAGCGAACAGAGTCTATTTTACAGTAGACAGAGTCTATTTTATAACAGCCTGTTTTACAACGAACAGAGTCTATTTTACAACAAACAGAGTCTATTTTACAGCGAACAGAGTCTATTTTACAGCAGACAGAGTCTATTTTATAACAGAGTCTATTTTAAAGCAAACAGAGTCTATTTTGCAACAAACAGAGTCTATTTTACAGTGAACAGTCTATTTGACAGCAGACAGAGTCTATTTACTCAGCAAACAGCAAGCAGAGTCTATTTAAACAGAGCCTCACGACCGAAACTACAGCAGCCTCTCCCGATAAAAGCAGGATTATTTCTCCAGAAAAATGCAGTGAGTAGATGATAGTTACATAATACAAATTATATGCGTAAAATCAGTGCCAGTCACTTACAACAGTGCGTGATTGATGGGGGAAATTACCCAAGCATCTCCATTCTGGCCGGGAAGAGCAGTCATGATACGCGGCCTTCACAAAGGCTCCCCGTCCCCCGCCATGCTTTCCCAACCATTCCTGTTAATGGATGTAAAATCCAGAGGGGAGGGGTGCAGACCCAAATTGTATTAAATGTTTGCACTGGGTCAAACTCTATGGAGCACCTCTACCCTCCACTGTTCTTCTCTCCCCACCAACGCCACCCCCCACCCTCCCCGCAGCCCCGCCCCCGCCACCGACACAGTGCTGGTTGTGAACTAATCCTCAAAGCCTGGGCCTGAATTTCCTCCACAAAATCAACGTACTCTGGGTGGGCGGGGGCAGAATTTGGGGTGGGACTCGCAGTGAGGTTCCACCTCCATCCCTCCAAGGTCGGGGGCATGTCCATGGGGGTGGCAGGAGTTCTGCCCAAGATCTACCCACGGAAGAAAACACATACCCCCTCTACCTGCCCCCACCCCCCGCCCCATTATCTATAAATGTAGCCTCCCAACCAAAAGTAGAACCGTCCCCTTCCCCAGAGCTTTCAAAAAAAAAACGATGGTGCTTTGGTGGTTTAGTGGGTGAGTTCACCAGGTGCCAGAGGGTTGGCACCGCACAGGGAACCATGGACGTGGGGGGGGGGGGTGGGCGACTTCGGCGAGGAAAGATCGGGTTAACGCAGCCAACTCACCAGGCCGCTGTCCACACTGGGATCCATTTCTGAGGCTTTAGGATCGGGCGATGGTTCACTTTGGCCAACTTCATCTACGATCCAATCGCCACCCCGCGCCATAGCCGAGACCGCCCACTCGGCATCCTCCGTGTGATTAGCCGGCTCGGCGAGGATCTCCAGGTAGAGCGAGGGTGCAGCCCGCTCCTCCTCCTCACCCTGCACCTCTTCTTCCTCCTCACCTCCATCGCCACCTCCGCCGCTGTCCCCGCTGGGCTCCGACCCTTGTGCGCCTTCAATCTGGCCTTCCTCAGGCCGATCGCCACCGCCCTCCGACGAGGTTGCATCCCCGTCGTCCTCTTTGCTGTCCTGAGCTCCGGCCTCTCCGCTCTGAACCTCGGTGTCCGTCAATCCTCCTTCTTCCATGCCTCTCTCAGCTTCCTCCTCCTCACACTGCAACAAAATGACAGCCGTTAAAGGAAAGAAATAACTATTTTTTTTACTCGTTCATGGGATGTGGGCGTCGCTGGCGAGGCCGGCATTTATTGCCCATCCCTAACTGCCCTCGAGAAGGTGGTGGTGAGCCGCCTTCTTGAACCGCTGCAGTCCGTGTGGTGACGGTTCTCCCACTGTGCATGTGCCTGGTGCCCTTGTCCTTCTAGGTGGTAGAGGTCGCGGGTTTGGGAGGTGCTGTCGAAGAAGCCTTGGCGAGTTGCTGCAGTGCATCCTGTGGATGGTACACACTGCAGCCACAGTGCGCCGGTGGTGAAGGGAGTGAATGTTTAGGGTGGTGGATGGGGTGCCAATCAAGCGGACTGCTTTGTCCTGGATGGTGTCAAGCTTCTTGAGTGTTGTTGGAGCTGCTCTCATCCAGGCAAGTGGAGAGTATTCCATCACATTCCTGACTTGTGCCTTGTAGATGGTGGAAAGGCTTTGGGGAGTCAGGAGGTGAGACACTCACCGCAGAATACCCAGCCTCTGACCTGCTCTTGCAGCCACAGTATTTATATGGCTGGTCCAGTTAAGTTTCTGGTCAATGGTGACCCCCAGGATGTTGATGGTGGGGGATTCTGCGATGGTAATGCCGTTGAATGTCAAGGGGAGGTGGTCAGACTCTCTCTTGTTGGAGATGGTCATTGCCTGGCACTTGTCTGGCGTGAATGTTACTTGCCACTTATCAGCCCAAGCCTGGATGTTGTCCAGGTCTTGCTGCATGCGGGCACGACTGCTTCATTATCTGAGGGGTTGCGAATGGAACTGAACACTGTGCAATCATCAGTGAACATCCCCATTTCTGACCTTATGATGGAGGGGAGGTCATTGATGAAGCAGCTGAAGATGGTTGGGCCCAGGACTTTCATTTACGTATCCCCTTTCACGCTCTCAAAACGTCGCAAAGCGCTTTACAACCAATGATGTACTTTTTGAAGTGAGGTCACCGTTGGAAATGCGGCAGCCAGTTTGCGCAAAGCAAGATCCCACAAAAAGCAACGTGATAATGACCAGGTCATCTGTTTTAGGTGTTGGTTGAGGGCTAATTGTTGGCCAGGACATCGGGGGAGAACTCCCCTGCTCTCCTTCAAAATAGTGGCCGTGGGATCTTTTACGTTTCACCTGAGGGGGGCGTACAGGGCCTCAGTTTAACATCTCATCCGAAAGATGGTACACTCCCAGTGAAGCCTAGATTTTGAGCTCAGGGCCCTGGAGTGGGCCTGTGAATCCACGACCTTTGGACGCAGAGGCGAGGGAGTTACCCATCGAGTCACAGCTGAGACTAGAGAATTTCACCTTCAGTATTCAGAGGGCACAGTGAGTGGGTACAGAAACACTCCCTCAGTATTCAGAGGGCACAGTGAGTGGGGACAGAAACACTCCCTCAGTATTCAGAGGGCACAGTGAGTGGGTACAGAAACACTCCCTCAGTGTTCAGAGGGCACAGTGAGTGGGTACAGAAACACTCCCTCAGTGATCACAGGGCACAGTGACTGGGTACAGAAACACTCCCTCAGTATTCAGAGGGCACAGTGAGTGGGTACAGAAACACTCCCTCAGTATTCAGAGGGCACAGTGAGTGGGTACAGAAACACTCCTTCAGTATTCAGAGGGCACAGTGACTGGGCACAGAAACACTCCTTCAGTATTCAGAGGGCACAGTGACTGGGTACAGAAACACTCCCTCAGTATTCAGAGGGCACAGTGAGTGGGTACAGAAACACTCCCTCAGTATTCAGAGGGCACAGTGAGTGGGTACAGAAACACTCCCTCAGTATTCAGAGGGCACAGTGAGTGGGTACAGAAACACTCCTTCAGTATTCAGAGGGCACAGTGAGTGGGTACAGAAACACTCCCTCAGTATTCAGAGTTATGACCTTATGCCTTTAACAAACATTACCATCATATCCACAAGCGGTTGCAGGAAATCCCCTGTCCTGCTGATGCATCACTCGCTATGGCACAATGTCTGTGAGCTATCTACATCAGTGTTGTAAATAAATGGAAGGAAGTGAGACTTTTCTTTCGCATGTGGGCGTGGAATGATTCCTGTTTGTGTTGCTGCAGCTTTTGGTGATGGTTGACATCGAGTTACATCGACGCTACAGCACAGAAACAGGCCATTCGGCCCAACTAGTCAATGCCGGCTTTTGTAGGCCCCGCGAAACTCCTTCCCCCCTACTTCATCTCACCCTATCAGCATAGCCTTCTATTCCTTTCTCCCTCATGTGTTCATCCAGCTTAAATGCATCGATGCTATTTGCCTCAACTACTCCTTGTGGGAGCGAGTCCCACATTCTCACCACTCTCTCGGTAAAGAAGTTTCTCCCGAATTCCCTATTGGATTTAATAGTGACTATCTTATATTTATGGCCCCTAGTTTTGGACTCCCTCACAAGTGGAAAACTTTTCTTTACGTCTACCCTATCAAACCCCGTCCATTATCAGGTCAACCCTCAGGCTACTTTTTTTTAGAGAAAAGAGCCCCAGTCTGTTCAGCCTTTCCTGATAAGTATAACCTCTCAGCTCTAATATTATTCTTTTCTGCACCTTCTCCAGTGCCTCTATATCCTTTCTGTAATATGGAGACCTGAACTGGTGCACAGTTCTCCAAGTGTGGTCTAACCAAGGTTCGATACAATTATGATATAACTTGTACAGTTTAGTGAAGTTCTCTCTCTGTTCTTTACAAATGGCCATTGAAGGGATGTCGTGGGGTTTTCAATAGCTGAGGTGAGGGGTGTTCGTTGCATAGAACGAAATATTTCCGAGTTAACGCGCCCTGCTTAAAACACGGTCTGAACCGGAAAATTGGTCAGGGTCAGAGGTGCGTACAACTCCTGCACACCGAAATTCTTACCAAAGCAGGAAATCCCAGACCCACTGTCCCATCAAACACTCCCAGGTTCAGTGGGATCTTTTCCATCCACCTGAGAGGGCAGACGAGGCCTCGGTTTGACGTCTCATCTGGAAAACGGCACCTCCAACAATGCAGCACGCCCTCAGTACTGCACCGGGAGCTTGGGCCTGGATTTTATGCTCAAGGCTCTGGAGTGGGACTCGAACTCATGAACCTTCTGAATCAGAGGCCAGAGTGCTGCCGTCATGGAGGAGTGGATTATTTGAAGGGGAAGGCCGGAGGAGTGGAGGATGGAAAAGGGGGGCAGAGGGGAAGTGGGAGGACATTATTTGCAGAAAGGGGAAAGGGAAGAGCAGCCTTTAATACAGACAAGGGCTGGGGGTGTCCTTCAGCGCTCCTGGTGCCCGCTGAGAGTGCGCACGAGAAATTCAACACCGGCATGGGTTGTCCAGAGCTGGAAAATCGCAGGCAGTGCCGAGGGAGTGCAGCATTGCCAGCGGAGGCTGCCTTTCAGATGAGACGTTATAAACTGGATTCCTGTCTGCCCTCTCAGGTCGGGCGGACAGGAGAGATCCCGGGGCAGAAGGAGCGGAGTTCTCCCCCGGTGTCCCGGCCGACATTTGTCCCTCGACCAACAACCAGGCGGACTGATTCATCTCACGGCTGGTTTGCGGCGCCTCGCTGTGCGCAAGTCGGCCGTTGCGTCTGATCGCAGCGACTGCGCTCGAACGTAATTCACGTAGCGCCGTTCACGTCCCACGGGCTTCCCAAATGCTGAGGATGAGCGAGACGCTACATAAATGCAAAGGGTTTTTTTTTTGCTTTAAATCGATCTTACAGCACAGAAACAGGCCATTCGGCCCAGCTGGTCTGTGCTGGTGTGTATGCTCCACACGAGCCTCCTCCCACCCCTCTTCATCTCACCCGATCAGCATATCCTTCGATTCCTTTCTCCCCCATCTGTTTATCTAGCTTCCTTTAAAGGCATCTATGGTATTCACCTCAACTACTCCTTGTGGTCGCAAATTCCACATTCTAACCTCTCCCTGGGCAAAGGATTTTCTCCTGAATTCCCGATTGGATTTATTAGAGACTATCTTATATTGATGGCCCCCCGGTTTCGGACACCCCCACAAGCGGAAGCATCCTCTCTACCTCTCCCCTTTCACAATCTTAAAGGTCACCCCCTCAGTCGAGGGAAAAGAGTCAGTCTTTTCCCGCTCGTTGTGTGGCTGTTACAGTCTCGTTCCTGAAGCTTTGTAAGATTCTGCGGAGGGTGAGAGGTGTCCGAGGCTGGCCTGCATGTGTGAGTGCATGCGGGCGTGGGTTTGCACCGGGCCGGAGAGACCCTCCCCGTGCAGGGGGGGGGCGAGGTTGGCTGGCGGGGCGGGGGGGTGGGGGGAGCGGGGAGCTTGCTGCGTCTGCGGCGCGCGGAGAGAGCGGGTTGCGGGGCCGGGCTCTGCGATTGGTTCAGCCGAGCCGGCTTCCTGTGCCAGCCCGGCCGCAGCAACAGGAAGTGAGGTCACGGGCCGCAGCTTGCAGTGCCAGCTTCCATTTCCTGTTCACCTTTCTGATCCTGGGCCTCTTTTCATTTCACTTGCTTCCACCCTCGCCCTTTCCCCTGAAGGCGTTGACGTCTCGCCGAGACAGGGGCCGGTTGGCTACTCCAAGCAGCCGCTCCTCGCGGGCGACTGTCGGCGGGCTATTCGACTGCAGGGGGCGTCGCCGCTGAGCCCGATATCAACACGTGTTCGCTTGCTGGCCGGTGGGGTGGGGGGAGCGAGGTGGGGAGTGGGCGGTGGGTAGGGGGTCATCGGGTAGTAATCAGTAGCGAGAACCTTGGCTGATTTTAACCTTACCCTAGTCCGAGGGCACGAGGTTTGACGGTGGAGACACTCCCCGTCCCCTCACACCATCGAATAGCCTGATGGTGCTCACTGTCCACGCTCACACGTTAAGGACAGGCAATTGTGCAATGTATCAGAGCGCGCAGCCAGCATCCAAACACACGCAGCAGCAAAGGTTCACCGCCCTCCAGAGAGGAGGAGGGGAAATGTTCCAGGGGGGTGGGGGGGGTGGTGGGGAGAGAGATAAAGGGAGGTGTTCAGTTCTGACTCTATGTGTCAGACATCTGTGAGTGGCTCTGGGCCTGGGATGGACGATTGTGTGGGCCAGGGTCTCTGTCTGTATCTACATCTGTTTCAGTGTCTGTATCTGTATCTGTGTCTGTGTCTGTATCTGTATCTGTTTCAGTGTCTGTATCTGTATCTGTGTCTGTATCTGTGTCTGTGTCTGTATCTGTGTCTGTTTCAGTGTCTGTATCTGTGTCTGTGTCTGTATCTGTGTCTGTATCTGTTTCAGTGTCTGTATCTGTATCTGTGTCTGTATCTGTATCTGTGTCTGTTTCTGTGTCTGTATCTGTATCTGTTTCTGTGTCTGTATCTGTACCTGTATCTGTGTCTGTATCTGTATCTGTACATATATCTGTATCTGTACCTGTGTCTGTATCTGTACCTGTGTCTGTATCTGTATCTGTACCTGTATCTGTATCTGTATCTGTGTCTGTACCTGTATCTGTACCTGTATCTGTATCTGTGTCTGTACCTGTATCTGTATCTGTACCTGTATCTGTGTCTGTATTTGTTTCTGTGTCTGTATCTGTACCTGTATCTGTGTCTGTATCTGTACCTGTATCTGTGTCTGTATCTGTACCTGTATCTGTGTCTGTATCTGTGTCTGTATCTGTGTCTGTATCTTCATCTGTACCTATATCTGTATCTGTATCTGTGTCTGTATCTGTATTTGTATCTGTATTTGTATCTGTATCTGTGTCTGTATCTGTGTCTGTATCTGTACCTGTGTCTGTATCTGTATCTGTACCTGTATCTGTATCTGTACCTGTGTCTGTATCTGTATCTGTACATATATCTGTATCTGTGTCTGTATCTGTATCTGTACCTGTATCTGTATCTGTGTCTGTGTCTGTATCTGTGTCTGTACATATATCTGTATCTGTGTCTGTATCTGTATCTGTACATATATCTGTATCTGTGTCTGTATCTGTACCTGTACCTGTACCTGTATCTGTGTCTGTATCTGTATCTGTACCTGTATCTGTATCTGTACATATATCTGTATCTGTGTCTGTATCTTTATCTGTGTCTGTGTCTGTATCTGTATCTGTACCTGTATGTGTATCTGTACCTGTGTCTGTATTTGTTTCTGTGTCTGTACCTGTATCTGTGTCTGTACCTGTACCTGTACCTGTATGTGTATCTGTACCTGTGTCTGTATTTGTTTCTGTGTCTGTACCTGTATCTGTGTCTGTATCTGTGTCTGTACCTGTACCTGTACCTGTATCTGTGTCTGTATCTGTGTCTGTATCTGTGTCTGTATCTGTACCTGTACCTGTACCTGTATCTGTGTCTGTATCTGTGTCTGTATCTGTACCTGTACCTGTACCTGTATCTGTGTCTGTATCTGTGTCTGTATCTGTACCTGTACCTGTACCTGTACCTGTATCTGTATCTGTACCTGTGTCTGTATCTTTATCTGTGTCTGTATCTTTATCTGTACCTATATCTGTACCTGTGTCTGTATCTGTATTTGTTTCTGTATCTGTATCTGTATCCGTACCTGTGTCTGTATCTGTATTTGTTTCTGTATCTGTGTCTGTGTCTGTATCGGTGTCTGTGTCTGTATCTCTGTCTGCGTTGCATTTGCGTCTGTGTCGGTGTCTGTATCTATGTCTGTAACTGTGTCTCTGTCTGTACTTGTATCTGTGTCTGTATCTGTAGCTGTACCGGATTTGTCTGTGTCTGTGCCTGTGTCAATGTCACTATCCATGTCTATATCACTATCTGTTTCTTTATCACTGTAGACGTCTGTGTCTGTGTCTATGTCACTGTCTGTGTCACTGTCTATGTCACTGTCTGTGTCTGTGTCTATGTAACTGTCTGTATCTATGTCCGTGTCTGTGTCTGTCACTGTCTGTGTCACTGTCTGTGTCACTGTCTATGCCACTGTCTGTGTCTATGTCACTATCTATATCACTGTCTGTGTCTATGTCTCTGTCTGTGTCACTGTCTGTGTCTCTGTCTGTGTCTATGTCTCTGTCTGTGTCTGTGTCACCATCTATGTCACTGTCTGTGTCTGTGTCTATGTCACTGTCTGTGTCACTGTCTGTGTCTGTGTCTATGTCACTGTCTGTGTCACTGACTATGTCACTGTCTGTGTCTGTGTCTATGTCACTGTCTGTGTCTGTGTCTATGTCACTGTCTATGTCACTGTCTGTGTCTCTGTCTGTGTCACTGTCTGTCTCACTGTCTGTCTCACTGTCTGTGTCTCTGTCTGTCTCACTGTCTATGTCACTGTCTGTGTCTCTGTCTGTGTCACTGTCTGTCTCACTGTCTATGTCTCTGTCTGTGTCACTGTCTATGTCACTGTCTGTGTCTGTGTCACTGTCTGTGTCACTGTCTGTGTCTGTGTCTATATCACTGTCTGTGTCACTGTCTGTGTCTGTGTCACTGTCTGTGTCACTGTCTGTGTCTGTGTCACTGTCTGTGGCACTGTCTGTGTCTGTGTCTGTGTAACTGTCTGTGTCACTGTCTGTGTCACTGTCTGTGTCTGTGTCTGTGTCTATGTCACTGTCTGTGTCACTGTCTGTGTCTGTGTCTGTGTCTGTGTCACTGTCTGTGTCTGTGTCTGTGTCTCTGTCGGTGTCTGTGTCTGTGTCACTATCTATGTCACTGTCTGTGTCACTGTCTGTGTCTGTGTCACTGTCTGTGTCACTGTCTGTGTCTGTGTCTGTGTCACTGTCTGTGTCACTGTCTGTGTCACTGTCTGTGTCTGTGTCACTGTCTATGTCACTGTCTGTGTCTGTGTCTATGTCACTGTCTGTGTCTGTTTCTATGTTACTGTCTGTGTCAGTCTGTGTCACTGCCTGTGTCTGTGTCACTGTCTGTGTCACTGTCTGTGTCTGTGTCTATGTCTGTGTCTGTGTCACTGTCTGTGTCACTGTCCATTTCACTGTCTGTGTCTGTGTCTATGTCACTGTCTGTGTCACTGTCTGTGTCTGTGTCTGTGTCTATGTCACTGTCTGTGTCACTGTCTGTGTCTGTGTCTGTGTCACTGTCTGTGTCACTGTCTGTGTCTGTGTCACTATCTATGTCACTGTCTGTGTCACTGTCTGTGTCTATATCACTGTCTGTGTCACTGTCTGTGTCACTGTCTGTGTCTGTGTCTGTGTCTGTGCCACTGTCTGTGTCACTGTCTGTGTCTGTGTCACTGTCTGTGTCACTGTCCATTTCACTGTCTGTGTCTGTGTCTATGTCACTGTCTGTGTCACTGTCTGTGTCTGTGCCTGTGTCTATGTCACTGTTGGTGTCACTGTCTGTGTCTGTGTCTGTGTCACTGTCTGTGTCTGTGTCTGTGTCACTATCTATGTCACTGTCTGTGTAGCAGTCTGTGTCTGTGTCTGTGTCTGTGTCACTGTCTGTGTCACTGTCTGTGTCTGTGTCACTATCTATGTCACTGTCTGTGTCACTGTCTGTGTCACTGTCTATGTCACTGTCTGTGTCACTGTCTGTGTCACTGTCTGTGTCACTGTCTGTCTCATTGTCTGTGTCTGTGTCTATGTCACTGACTGTGTCACTGTCTGTGTCACTGTCTATGTCTGTGTCTGTGTCTGTGTCACTGTCTGTGTCACTGTCTGTGTCTGTGTCTATGTCACTGTCTGTGTCACTGTCTGTGTCACTGTCTGTTTCTGTGTCTATGTCTGTGTCTGTGTCTGTGTCACTGTCTGTGTCACTGTCTGTTTCTGTGTCTATGTCTGTGTCTGTGTCACTGTCTGTGTCACTGTCTATGTCACTGTCTGTGTCTGTGTCTATGTCACTGTCTGTGTCACTGTCTGTGTCACTGTCTGTTTCTGTGTCTATGTCTGTGTCTGTGTCTGTGTCACTGTCTGTGTCACTGTCTATTCACTGTCTGTGTCTGTGTCTGTGTCACTGTCTGTGTCACTGTCTATGTCACTGTCTGTGTCTGTGTCTATGTCATTGTCTATGTCACTGTCTGTGTCACTGTCTGTGTCTGTGTCACTGTCTGTCTCACTGTCTGTGTCACTGTCTGTGTCATTGTCTGTGTCTGTGTCTATGTCACTGTCTGTGTCACTGTCTGTGTCTGTGTCTATGTCACTGTCTGTGTCACTGTCTGTGTCTATGTCTGTGTCACTGTCTGTGTCTGTGTCACTATCTATGTCACTGTCTGTGTCTGTGTCTGTGTCTGTGTCACTGTCTGTGTCACTGTTTGTGTCACTGTCTATGTCACTGTCTGTGTCCGTGTCTATGTCACTGTCTGTGTCACTGTCTGTGTCACTGTCTGTGTCACTATCTGTGTCTATGTCTATGTCTGTGTCTGTTTCTATGTTACTGTCTGTGTCAGTCTGTGTCACTGCCTGTGTCTGTGTCTATGTCACTGTCTCTGTCACTGTCTGTGTCACTGTCTGTGTCTGTGTCTATATCACTGTCTGTGTCTGTGTCTGTGCCACTGTCTGTGTCACTGTCTGTGTCTGTGTCACTATCTATGTCACTGTCTGAGTCACTGTCTGTGTCACTGTCTATGTCTGTGTCTGTGTCACTGTCTGTGTCTGTTTCTATGTTACTGTCTGTGTCAGTCTGTGTCACTGCCTGTGTCTGTGTCTATGTCACTGTCTCTGTCACTGTCTGTGTCACTGTCTGTGTCTGTGTCTGTGCCACTGTCTGTGTCACTGTCTGTGTCTGTGTCACTATCTATGTCACTGTCTGAGTCACTGTCTGTGTCACTGTCTATGTCTGTGTCTGTGTCACTGTCTGTGTCTGTTTCTATGTCTCTGTCTGTGTCACTGTCCGTGTCACTGTCTGTGTCTGTGTCTATGTCACTGTCTGTGTCACTGTCTGTGTCTGTGTCTGTGTCTATGTCACTGTCTGTGTCACTGTCTGTGTCTGTGTCTGTGTCTGTGTCACTGTCTGTGTCTGTGTCTGTGTCACTATCTATGTCACTGTCTGTGTAACAGTATGTGTCTGTGTCTGTGTCTATGTCACTGTCTGTGTCACTGTCTGTGTCTGTGTCTGTGTCACTGTCTGTGTCACTGTCTGTGTCACTGTCTGTGTCACTGTCTGTGTCTGTGTCTGTGTCACTATCTATGTCACTGTCTGTGTAGCAGTCTGTGTCTGTGTCTGTGTCTCTGTCTGTGTCACTGTCTGTGTCACTGTCTGTGTCTGTTTCTATGTTACTGTCTGTGTCAGTCTGTGTCACTGCCTGTGTCTGTGTCTATGTCACTGTCTCTGTCACTGTCTGTGTCACTGTCTGTGTCTGTGTCTGTGCCACTGTCTGTGTCACTGTCTGTGTCTGTGTCACTATCTATGTCACTGTCTGAGTCACTGTCTGTGTCACTGTCTATGTCTGTGTCTGTGTCACTGTCTGTGTCTGTTTCTATGTCTCTGTCTGTGTCACTGTCCGTGTCACTGTCTGTGTCTGTGTCTATGTCACTGTCTGTGTCACTGTCTGTGTCTGTGTCTGTGTCTATGTCACTGTCTGTGTCACTGTCTGTGTCTGTGTCTGTGTCACTGTCTGTGTCTGTGTCTGTGTCACTATCTATGTCACTGTCTGTGTAACAGTATGTGTCTGTGTCTGTGTCTATGTCACTGTCTGTGTCACTGTCTGTGTCTGTGTCTGTGTCACTGTCTGTGTCACTGTCTGTGTCACTGTCTGTGTCACTGTCTGTGTCACTGTCTGTGTCTGTGTCTGTGTCACTATCTATGTCACTGTCTGTGTAGCAGTCTGTGTCTGTGTCTGTGTCTGTGTCACTGTCTGTGTCACTGTCTGTGTCTGTGTCACTATCTATGTCACTGTCTGTGTCACTGTCTGTGTCACTGTCTATGTCACTGTCTGTGTCACTGTCTGTCTCATTGTCTGTGTCTGTGTCTATGTCACTGTCTGTGTCACTGTCTGTGTCACTGTCTGTTTCTGTGTCACTGTCTATGTCTGTGTCTGTGTCTGTGTCACTGTCTGTGTCACTGTCTGTGTCTGTGTCTATGTCACTGTCTGTGTCACTGTCTGTGTCGCTGTCTGTTTCTGTGTCTATGTCTGTGTCTGTGTCTGTGTCACTGTCAGTGTCACTGTCTGTTTCTGTGTCTATGTCTGTGTCTGTGTCACTGTCTGTGTCACTGTCTATGTCACTGTCTGTGTCTGTGTCTATGTCACTGTCTGTGTCACTGTCTGTGTCACTGTCTGTTTCTGTGTCTATGTCTGTGTCTGTGTCTGTGTCACTGTCTGTGTCTGTTTCTATGTTACTGTCTGTGTCAGTCTGTGTCACTGCCTGTGTCTGTGTCTATGTCACTGTCTCTGTCACTGTCTGTGTCACTGTCTGTGTCTGTGTCTGTGCCACTGTCTGTGTCACTGTCTGTGTCTGTGTCACTATCTATGTCACTGTCTGAGTCACTGTCTGTGTCACTGTCTATGTCTGTGTCTGTGTCACTGTCTGTGTCTGTTTCTATGTCTCTGTCTGTGTCACTGTCCGTGTCACTGTCTGTGTCTGTGTCTATGTCACTGTCTGTGTCACTGTCTGTGTCTGTGTCTGTGTCTATGTCACTGTCTGTGTCACTGTCTGTGTCTGTGTCTGTGTCTGTGTCACTGTCTGTGTCTGTGTCTGTGTCACTATCTATGTCACTGTCTGTGTAACAGTATGTGTCTGTGTCTGTGTCTATGTCACTGTCTGTGTCACTGTCTGTGTCTGTGTCTGTGTCACTGTCTGTGTAGCAGTCTGTGTCTGTGTCTGTGTCTGTGTCACTGTCTGTGTCACTGTCTGTGTCTGTGTCACTATCTATGTCACTGTCTGTGTCACTGTCTGTGTCACTGTCTATGTCACTGTCTGTGTCACTGTCTGTCTCATTGTCTGTGTCTGTGTCTATGTCACTGTCTGTGTCACTGTCTGTGTCACTGTCTGTTTCTGTGTCACTGTCTATGTCTGTGTCTGTGTCTGTGTCACTGTCTGTGTCACTGTCTGTGTCTGTGTCTATGTCACTGTCTGTGTCACTGTCTGTGTCGCTGTCTGTTTCTGTGTCTATGTCTGTGTCTGTGTCTGTGTCACTGTCTGTGTCACTGTCTGTTTCTGTGTCTATGTCTGTGTCTGTGTCACTGTCTGTGTCACTGTCTATGTCACTGTCTGTGTCTGTGTCTATGTCACTGTCTGTGTCACTGTCTGTGTCACTGTCTGTTTCTGTGTCTATGTCTGTGTCTGTGTCTGTGTCACTGTCTGTGTCACTGTCTATTCACTGTCTGTGTCTGTGTCTGTGTCACTGTCTGTGTCACTGTCTGTGTCACTGTCCGTGTCTGTGTCTATGTCATTGTCTATGTCACTGTCTGTGTCACTGTCTGTGTCTGTGTCACTGTCTGTCTCACTGTCTGTGTCACTGTCTGTGTCATTGTCTGTGTCATTGTCTGTGTCTGTGTCTATGTCACTGTCTGTGTCACTGTCTGTGTCTGTGTCTATGTCACTGTCTGTGTCACTGTCTGTGTCTATGTCTGTGTCACTGTCTGTGTCTGTGTCACTATCTATGTCACTGTCTGTGTCTGTGTCTGTGTCACTGTCTGTGTCACTGTTTGTGTCACTGTCTATGTCACTGTCTGTGTCCGTGTCTATGTCACTGTCTGTGTCACTGTCTGTGTCACTGTCTGTGTCACTATCTGTGTCTATGTCTATGTCTGTGTCTGTTTCTATGTTACTGTCTGTGTCAGTCTGTGTCACTGCCTGTGTCTGTGTCTATGTCACTGTCTCTGTCACTGTCTGTGTCACTGTCTGTGTCTGTGTCTATATCACTGTCTGTGTCTGTGTCTGTGCCACTGTCTGTGTCACTGTCTGTGTCTGTGTCACTATCTATGTCACTGTCTGAGTCACTGTCTGTGTCACTGTCTATGTCTGTGTCTGTGTCACTGTCTGTGTCTGTTTCTATGTCTCTGTCTGTGTCACTGTCCGTGTCACTGTCTGTGTCTGTGTCTATGTCACTGTCTGTGTCACTGTCTGTGTCTGTGTCTGTGTCTATGTCACTGTCTGTGTCACTGTCTGTGTCTGTGTCTGTGTCTGTGTCACTGTCTGTGTCTGTGTCTGTGTCACTAACTATGTCACTGTCTGTGTAACAGTCTGTGTCTGTGTCTGTGTCTATGTCACTGTCTGTGTCACTGTCTGTGTCTGTGTCTGTGTCACTGTCTGTGTCACTGTCTGTGTCACTGTCTGTGTCACTGTCTGTGTCTGTGTCTGTGTCTGTGTCACTATCTATGTCACTGTCTGTGTCACTGTCTGTGTCACTGTCTATGTCACTGTCTGTGTCACTGTCTATGTCACTGTGTCACTGTCTGTCTCACTGTCTGTGTCACTGTCTGTCTCACTGTCTGTGTCTGTGTCTATGTCACTGTCTGTGTCACTGTCTATGTCTGTGTCTGTGTCACTGTCTGTGTCTGTGTCTATGTCACTGTCTGTGTCACTGTCTGTGTCTATGTCACTGTCTGTGTCACTGTCTGTGTCACTGTCTGTTTCTGTATCTATGTCTGTGTCTGTGTCTGTGTCACTGTCTGTTTCTGTGTCTATGTCTGTGTCTGTGTCTGTGTCACTGTCTGTGTCACTGTCTATTCACTGTCTGTGTCTGTGTCTGTGTCACTGTCTGTGTCACTGTCTATGTCACTGTCTATGTCACTGTCTGTGTCTGTGTCTATGTCACTGTCTATGTCACTGTCTGTGTCACTGTCTGTGTCTGTGTCACTGTCTGTGTCACTGTCTATGTCACTGTCTGTCTCACTGTCTGTCTCACTGTCTGTCTCACTGTCTGTGTCACTGTCTATGTCACTGTCTGTCTCACTGTCTGTGTCTGTGTCTGTGTCACTGTCTATGTCACTGTCTGTCTCACTGTCTGTGTCTGTGTCTGTGTCACTGTCTGTCTCACTGTCTGTGTCTGTGTCACTGTCTGTCTCACTGTCTGTACCTATGGTTGAACCCATGCTCCGTCCTCCGGGAGACTTTAATCAGCATTTTCCAACCCCCCGCAATATTCAGCCTGGAAGGCCCATTACAGAAATGAAACTCATGGGCGAATGAAGACAAAGATCTCGCCTGTGGTCGGGGGGAATTCTTCCCAGCTCAGACTTATTTTGAGATCTGCTGAGGAGGAGTTCAGTCTCTGAGCTGCAGCTATTGAGGGACAAGGCTGGCCCAGGAGGCTACACCATTCCAGCCGACCATTGGCAATCCCCACTGCCAATACACACTGCCAGCCCTGGTGCCAATCTACCCTGGGAGAACCCACTGCCTGACGACAGGAAAGCACGGGGATGGATATTTGCTCTGGACCGGCCTGGGCGGAAAGGAATTTCTGGCCGGGAAGGATGGGGGCTGTAGGGGGGGGGGGGGCGTTGTGATCCTCCCCAGCCAAAGTTTCATTTTCACCCTCCGCCCAGGCTGGTAAAGACCCAAATCTCCCTCACGTCTGTAACCAGCGTTGCTGTTCTCACCGTACGGGGAGAGGGGACCTGGCAGTGTCCAACATCCTGGGCTTCAGGGCACAGTCACCAGCACAGAGTAACAGGGCTTAACGAGGGAGTGACCGCCATTGATTGCCAATGGTCAGCATCAACCCTGCTCCGTGTTTCTGGCCTTTCGAATGGAAACCACCACATTCCTTCTTCCTTTCAAGTCGAGAGACCTCTGGCGCGGGAGCTGGGCAGCAAGAGAGAAAGAGGGGAATCAGGAAGTGCCGATTAGATAACGAACTCTCGAACCTTACTCTCGTCTTCCTCCCAGAGGCTCCACCTGCTCCTCCCCTTCCTGCGTCCTTGCAGCGGGGGGGGGATGGGTTGCGCTGCTCGCTTTTGTGTGAGGCAACATCTTAAGTGCCTAGACGAGAAGATCGTGCGTAAGAGCCCGTTATACACACGAGAGCAGTGTTCCGAGCCTCGCTGCACAATCTCATGGAACCTTACAGCACAGAAGGAGGCCATTCGGCCCATTGTGTTGAAATTGACTAGCCATGTGGTGAAGGATAAAATACCAGAGCCTGGTCTTCAGTTGCTTCCAAGCCTCTATTCACAGAGATTCCCCCTTACACACACACCGCACCCGAGATAAGCTCTCCTATAAAAAGGATACAAGAGAGTCCCCAATTGATACCCACCATCTGAATATAATTAACACTAATTGATATAAATCGTACAATTAACACATTGGAAGAGCTACCCAATTAGTCCCACTCCCCCTGCTCTTTCCCCACAGCCCTGTAAATTTTTCCCTTCAAGTATTTATCCGATTCCCTTTTGAGAGTTACTAATGAATCTGCTTCCACCGCCCTTTCAGGCAGCGCATTCCAGATCATAACAACTCGCTGCGTTAAAAAAAATTCTCCTCGTCTCCCCCTCTGGTTCTCTTCCCAATTATTTTAACTCGGCGTCCTCTGGCGACCGACCCTCCTGTCAGTTTCTCCCGACGTACTCGATCAAAACCCATCTCTTCAAAAGCCGTGCTATCCTTTCCGTCCCCTTAGTTAGCCCTTTCTCCAACAACCTAGAAGGCTTTTACAGTCTAAGCTTGACAATTGCTAATCACCTTATGTTCCTTTCAGCCTTGGTCTTCCCCTGTACCTGTGGACCGTGGCTCTCCCCCCCCCTTGGGTTTCCCGAATTAACGACAACGTACATGAGGTACCTTGAGCGTGTCCCATCTGGGACCAACAGGATAAGCCAACCATGTCAAAGGGCCATGATGTGATGGTCAGTTAGGGCATTAGCCCTGCTCGTGAGGAAGCCTTAATGCTACACCGGCAGTTCCACCATCTTTCCACCATCTACAAGGCACAAGTCAGGAGTGTGATGGAATACTCTCCACTTGCCTGGATGAGTGCAGCTCCAACAACACTCAAGAAGCTCGACACCATCCAGGACAAAGCAGCTCGCTTGATTGACACCCCATCCGCCACCCTAAACATTCACTCCCTTCACCACCGGCGCACAGTGGCTGCAGTGTGGACCATCCACAGGATGCACTGCAGCAACTCGCCAAGGCTTCTTCGACAGCACCTCCCAAACCCGCGACCTCTACCACCTAGAAGGACAAGGGCAGCAGGCACATGGGAACAACACCACTTGCACGTTCCCCTCCAAGTCACACACCATCCCGACTTGGAAATATATCGCCGTTCCTTCATCGTCGCTGGGTCAAAATCCTGGAACTCCCTTCCTAACAGCACTGTGGGAGAACCTTCACCACACGGACTGCAGCGGTTCAAGAAGGCGGCTCACCACCACCTTCTCAAGGGCAATTAGGGATGGTCAATAAATGCCGGCCTCGCCAGCGACGCCCACATCCCATGAACGAATAATAATAAAAGAAGTTGCCTTCAGGAACCTCTGTTTTCATCAGGATAACGGACCTATGCCGTTAGGCACACTGGACGAGCACAGACGCAAAACATTCTGGGGAAGATTTTCTCTTCACTGCCGGGCTGGTAACCTGGTGGAGCAGGTCGCACACCCTTAATAGAAAAGGCCCGATTTTCATTTCATTGGTTTCAACGGAGGTGAAATCATGGGGAGATGCAGTGGGGGGGGGCGGTCTATAAAGGGTGGGCAGTCCCCTCATCCACATTACCGTCCAGGCATTACCCACCCCCCCCCCGACTCTGTGCTG
Organism: Heptranchias perlo; assembly: GCF_035084215.1. Taxonomy (NCBI): domain Eukaryota; kingdom Metazoa; phylum Chordata; class Chondrichthyes; order Hexanchiformes; family Hexanchidae; genus Heptranchias; species Heptranchias perlo. Next base: position 9,970,390 of record NC_090363.1, read on the forward strand.
ATATGCCACATGGTTAGGATCTCTGATGTGTAAACGGATGATCCCACATGTCCAGTGAACCCACCAACTGGGCGATCCCTGATGTCCAATGTATCCATTACTGCATGACTTCCCAGTGATCTATTAGATCCATTACTGAAGGGGTCTAGTTGCTCGCATGGATCCAGTACTGCCTGATCCCTGTCATCCCAATGGATCCATCACTGGATGATATTGCATGGATCCAATTACTGAATGATCCTAATCTCCCCAACAGACCCATTACTGAATGATCACAGTTTCTCTGACCAATCCATTACTGGGTGATCCCAATGAATCCATTCCTGGGTGATCTCAGTGGCCCAATGGATCCATTACTGGATGATCCCAGTGACCCAATAGATCCATTATTGGATGATCCCAATGGATCCATTACTGGATGATCCCAGTGACCCAATTGATCCATTACTGGGTGATCCCAATGGATCCATTACTGGCTGATCCCAGTGACCCAATGGATCCATTACTGGCTGATCTCAGTGACCCAATGGATCCATTACTGGGTGATCCCAGTGGATCCATTACTGGATGATCCCAGTGAACCAATTGATCCATTACTGGGTGATCCCAATCGATCCATTACTGACTGATCCCAGTGACCCAATGGATCGATTACTGGATGATCCCAATAGATCCATTACTGACTGATCCCAGTGACCCAATGGATCGATTACTGGATGGTCCCAATGGATCGATTACTGGATGATCCCAATCGATCCATTACTGACTGATCCCAGTGACCCAATGGATCCATTACTGGATGATCCCAATGGATCAACTAACTCACCCGTAGTGAGTGACTTCCGCTGTAATTTTATAAATTTCTCAATAAGAACTTTTCATAGTTTTACAACTGCACAGAGGTCATGTGTATCGAACAATGTACCAATAATGATGGCCGTGTCCTCAGTAATTGCTGAATAAGAAGGAGCAGCACCATAGATGGACATGGAATAATATTCAAAGGGCTGTTTGGGTTGCAGAACCCCTATTGAAGGAGGAATCTAGTCATAAAGCCCCCTATTAAAGAAGTTGGGCTGTGAGGACCCCTATTAAAGGGTAATCCACCCATAGAGACCCCCTTGTTATAGATCATGGGCTGTGAGGACCCCTATTAAAGGGTAATCCCCCCATTAGAGACCCCCTTGTTATAGATCATGGGCTGTGAGGACCCCTATTAAAGGGTAATCCCCCCATTAGAGACCCCCTTGTTATAGATTATGGGCTGTGAGGACCCCTATTAAAGGGTAATCCCCCCATTAGAGACCCCCTGTTATAGATTATGGACTGTGAGGACCCCTATTAATGGGGCAATCCACTCATAGAGACCCCCTTGTTATAGATTATGGGCTGTGAGGACCCCTATTTATGGGGTAATCCCCCCATTAGAGACCCCTTGTTATAGATCATGGGCTGTGAGGACCCCTATTAATGGGGCAATCCACCCATAGAGACCCCCTTGTTATAGATCATCGGCTGTGAGGACCCCTATTAATGGGGCAATCCACTCATAGAGACCCCCTTGTTATAGATCATCAGCTGTGAGGACCCCTATTAAGGGGGAAATCCACCCATAGAGACCCCCTATTAGAGATGATGGATTGTGCGGACCCCCATAAAAAGGAAAATCTGTCCTTTGGGACCCCTATTGGGGAAGTACGTCCGTCAGGACCCCGATTAAAGGGGTGGATTTGTGCATCGGGACCCCTATTAAAGTCGGGCTCATTACCAAAAGAGGAAGTCAGGCTATCAGGACGTTTATTACTAAAGAACACTGGCTGTCAGAAGGTTATTGGGGGACTGGTGTGTAAGGGTTCCTGAGCCCAGCGTTGAGTGGGCACTGAATTAACAAAGACCACAACCAACCGGCTCGCTGGGGTACAGCCGGTTCAGAGCCTGCACTGAAGGGACATTTTCAGTGTCTCCGCAAAGACAAGCTGAAGGGATCAGCACCAACGTCGTCCCATCCCCCCACTGCCACCCCCTCCCTCCTGCAATAAATAAACAGATTAAGCAATAACATGGGGGGGTGCTAAAGCAAAATGAAACGTCAATCGCAATTTTTTTTGCAGGGTGGGGGGAGTTTGTTTAAAGTTTTGTCAACGGAAGCCCACAGGACGAGGCTATTCGGCCCATCGTGCCTGTGCTGGCTCTTTGAAAGAGCGATCCAATTAGTCCCACTCCCCTGCTCTTTCCCCATAGCCCTGCAAATTTCTCCTCTTCAAGTATTTATCCAAATCCCTTTTGAAAGTTACCATTGAATCTGCTTCCACCGCCCTTTCAGGCAGCGCGTTCCAGATCAGAACAACTCGCTGCGTAAAAAATTTCTCCTCATCTCGCAATTACCGTAAATTTGTGTCACCTGGTTACCGACCCTCCGGCCGCTGGAAACAGCTTCTCCCTGTTTACACTATCAAAACCCCTCACGAGAGATTGACGCGCTAAAGGAGGACTCCCACGGCTTGGGGCATGTACTTTACGCCAATCATCTTGGGTCTCGTAGACTCCAGATGTAGGCTCAGGAGACATGCGACGCCAGACTGATGGAAAAACCGATAGAAAGATAAAACTCTGAGTACTCACTTCAGCAGAGACACCTTGGGCGTGGGCCGTCCTCTATCTGTCTTAGGCCCCTCATCTCCCTTTTTTTCTCCCCTCCCCCCGCCCCCGGTTCAGGCCCCTTCGGGCAAATCACCGACCCAGCGTGTCGTCATAGTCAGAGATAGGAAGAGAACTCAGGTCGGAATTCTTTCGAGCCGATGGGGACAGGGGGGGGGGCGGGCTGGATCTGAGCTCAGCTCGAGCCGGCCTTTCTGCTCCTGCCTTGTTGTGTCTCTCTGCAGTTGCCTCTGTGGTCACATTGGCTTCCAGGAAATGTCTTAACAACCACTTCCTCCTCCCAGGTCTCAGGGTGGCGTTGGCCGGTTCACGTAGCACGCTCTTACGTCGTAACGGTGCAGAAGCTGAAGCTCGGCTCTGGGGAAAGTCGGAACTGGAATTGGCAGACTTGTTGATTTGACTACGGTTAGCCTGAGGTGTGAAGCCCTGTCCCAGCCCCAACTCATTATATTGCAGTGGTTCTCGACGCTCTGACTGGTAAATGCACTGGGATCGTTGCATTGGGTCACTGGGATCATTCCATTAGTGGATCCTTTAGATCACTGGGATCATTGCATTATTGATCCATTGGATCAGTGGGATCATTCCATTAGTGGATCCTTTAGATCACTGGGATCATTGCATTATTGATCCATTGGATCAGTGGGATCATTCCATTAGTGGATCCTTTAAATCACTGGGATCATTGCATTATTGATCCATTGGATCAGTGGGATCATTCCATTAGTGGATCCCTTAGATCATTGGGATTATTGTGTTCGTGATCCATTGAGTCAGTGGGATCATTCCATTAGTGGATCCCTTAGATCATTGGGATTATTGCGTTAGTGATCCATTGAGTCACTGGGATCATTCCGTTAGTGGATCCCTTAGATCACTGGGATCATTCCATTAGTGATCCATTGGGTCAGTGGGATCATTCCATTAGTGGATCCCTTAGATCATTGGGATTATTGCGTTAGTGATCCATTGAGTCAGTGGGATCATTCCATTAGTGGATCCCTTAGATCACTGGGATCATTGTGTTAGTGATCCATTGAGTCACTGGGATCATTCCATTAACAGATGAATTGGGCCACTGGGATCATTATGTTAGTAGATCCTTTAGATCACTGGGATCATCCCATTAGCAGATCCATTGGGTCACTGGGATCATTGCGCTAGTGGATCAATTGGCTCACCGGGATCATTAAAATAGTGGATACATTGACTCATCAGGATCAATCCATTCACAGATCCATTAGATCACTAGGACCATTGTATTAGTGGATTCATTGTGTCACTGGAGTCATTCCAGTTAGTGGATCACCGGGATCATTGGATCACTGGGATCATCCCGATACAGCTGGTGTACAGACAACGGAGGTCCCAGGTTTGATCACAAAGTGTGTTGAGTGAGTTGATCTAAACCAGGGCGATGGCGGAGGCTCGACAACTGGACACAACTCCCCGTGGGATTGGGAGAAGAAAACCAGCTGTAATTCCCCACTTCCTGTCTCCATTCAGTGACTCCCTGCTGGAAGGTTAATACGTGGGGCCATTGGAGGAGGAGCAGGGTCCGGCTCGGCTGGGAATCTTCCTCGCCGGCAAAATATTCCACCAACGCCCACTGCCAGACCTTCCGGCTGATGAACGGCCCCTCGAGGGAGGCACTGGAGGGCGGGCAGCACATGTGGAGCCTGTACCCTCCCCCACCATCTCCACCCCCCACCCATCCCACAGCAAGAAGACAAGGGGGAGGAGAAGACTAAGGGGGCTGGAGCAGGGTTAGCCTCCCTGGGGGTCCCGTGCAAAGGTTCATGGCAACATTCGAAACAGGAGGAGGCCATTCAGCCCCTCGGGTCTGTTCCGCCATTCAATCGATTTACCCCAGTCCCCAAACATAACTGGATCTGCTCATGGCCTGGTGTATTTACGCAGGCTCCATGGTTTACCGTTGGGTAGGGGGAGGCCGTGTAGAGTTTCCATTAGCAACCTGCATGTTATCTTCACCTTCGCTCAACTGCGGAGATGTGTCTCCCGAACACTCCCACACCACACCTCCTGATTATTAACACGGCAAATTCGACAGTTCCACTTTTCAAGGCCAGATTAGTTTGCAAGACATTTTTGCTTTCTGTAAGATTGTTTTCTTTTCTTGGGTGTTTTCCCGAATGATCAGTCTAAGGGAGGTGGTGAGGAATGGAATTTCTCACACATTTTTCCCTCATGTCCCATCAGACACTCCCAGGGCAGGTACAGCACGGGTTAGATACAGAGTAAAGCTCCCTCTGCACTGTCCCATCAAACACTCCCAGGGCAGGTACAGCACGGGTTAGATACAGAGTAAAGCTCCCTCTGCACTGTCCCATCAAACACTCCCAGGGCAGGTACAGCACGGGTTAGATACAGAGTAAAGCTCCCTCTACACTGTCCCATCAAACACTCCCAGGGCAGGTACAGCACGGGTTAGATACAGAGTAAAGCTCCCTCTACACTGTCCCATCAAACACTCCCAGGGCAGGTACAGCACGGGTTAGATACAGAGTAAAGCTCCCTCTACACTGTCCCATCAAACACTCCCAGGGCAGGTACAGCACGGGTTAGATACAGAGTAAAGCTCCCTCTACACTGTCTCATCAAACACTCCCAGGGCAGGTGCAGAACGGGTAAGATACAGAGTAAAGCTCCCTCTACACTGTCCCATCAAACACTCCCAGGGCAGGTACAGCACGGGTTAGATACAGAGTAAAGCTCCCTCTACACTGTCCCATCAAACACTCCAAGGGCAGGTACAGCACGGGTTAGATACAGAGTAAAGCTCCCTCTACACTGTCCCATCAAACACTCCCAGGTTCCATCTAATATCCAAATTCACAAAGGTGTAGCATTCCCATCTCCGTGTGAATTTGCACATCAGGAGAAAATCTGCCTCCCAGAATCCTAAAAGCAAGAAATGAGAGAGCTTCAACCCTTGCACTGATGAGTGGAGCTCAGTCTCCCTTCCCAGTGAGGAGAGGTTCAATATATACAAGTGGAAGGGTCACAATTCCACATGTATCACATGAGTGATGAGTTTTATCAGCTCAGGGTCGGCCTGTTATGGAAATCACTGTCACTGTCAGCTCTGTACCTCAGTGTTGTTCACAGCTTAGCAACTCTGCTCTCTCCCAATTCTCTCCAGTTTCCTCTCTCTTCTCTTTCTCTCCCCTCTCTCCTCTTTCTCTCCTCTCCTCTCATCTCCTCTCCCTCTCTCCTTCCTCTTTCCCACTCCTTCTCTCTTCCTCACTCTCCCTCTCTCTCTGTTCCTCTCTCCCTCTCTCTTCATCTGTCTCCCTCTCTCCTTCCTCTCTCCTACTCCCTCTCTCCTTCCTCTCTCTGTTCCTTTCTCCCTCTCCCTCTCTCTCCCTCTCTCCTTGCTCCCTCTCCTCTCTCTCTATTCCTCTCTCCCTCTCCCTCTCTCCTTCCTCTCTCTGTTCCTTTCTCCCTCTCCCTCTCTCTCCCTCTCTCCTTACTCCCTCTCCTCTCTCTCTATTCCTCTCTCCCTCTCCCTTCCTCTCTCTCCTCTCTCTCTCCCTCTCTCTCTGTTCTTCTCTCCCTCTCCCTCTCTCCTTCCTCTCTCTCCTCTCTCTCTGTTCTTCTCTCTCTCTCTCCCTCTCTCTCACTCTTTCTCCCTTTCTCTCTCCCTCTCTCCTTGCTCCCTCTCCTCTCTCCCTGTTCCTCTCTCCTTCTCCCCTTCCTCTCTCGCCTCTCCCTCTCCCTCTTTCTGTTCCTCCCTCTCCCTCCCTCCTTCCTCTCTCTCCTCTCTCTCTGTTCTTCTCTCCCTCCCACTCTCTCTCCCTCTCTCCTTGCTCCCTCTCGTCTCTCTCTATTCCTCTCTCCTTTTCCCTCTCTCCTTCCTCTCTCCTCTCTCTCTCCCTCTCGCTGTTCTTCTCTCCCTCTCACTCTCTCTCTCTCTCCTTGCTCCCTCTCCTCCCTCTCTCTATTTCTCTCTCCCTCTCCCTCTACCTTCCTCTCTCTCCTCTCTCTCTGTTCTTCTCTCCCTCTCCCTCTCTCTCCCTCTCTCTCCTTTCTCTCTCCCTCTCTCCTTGCTCCCTCTCCTCTCTCTCCCTCTACCTTCCTCTCTCTCCCCTCTCTCTGTTCTTCTCTCTCTCTCCCGCTCCCTCTCTCTCCCTCTCTCTCCCTCTCCCCTTGCTCCCTCTCCTCTCTCTCTATTCCTCTTTCTCCTCTCCCTCTCCCCTTTCTCCCTCTCCTCTCTCTCTGTTCCTCTTTCTCCTCTCCCTCTACCTTCCTCTCTCTCCCCTCTGTCTGTTCTTCTCTCCCTCTCTCTCCCTCTCTCTCCTCTCTCTCCCTCTCCCCTTGCTCCCTCTCCTCTCTCTCTCCCTCTCCCCTTGTTCCCTCTCCTCTCTCTCTGTTCCTCTCTCTCCTCTCCCTCTACCTTCCTCTCTCTCCTCTCTCTCTGTTCTTCTCTCCCTCTCCCTCTCTCTCCCTCTCTCTCCTCTCTCTCTCCCTCTCTCCTTGCTCCCTCTCCTCTCTCTCCCTCTACCTTTCTCTCTCTCCCCTCTCTCTATTCTTCTCTCCCTCTCCCTCTCTCTCCTCTCTTTCTCCCTCTTCCCTTGCTCCCTCTCCTCTCTCTCTCCCTCTCCTCTTGCTCCCTCTCCTCCCTCTCTCTATTTCTCTCTCCCTCTCCCTCTACCTTCCTCTCTCTCCTCTCTCTCTGTTCCTCTCTCTCCTCTCCCTCTACCCTTCCTCTCCTCTCTCTCTCTCTCCCTCCTTCCTCCCTCTCCCCTCTCTCTATTTCTCTCTCCCTATCCCTCTACCTTCCTCTCTCCCCTCTCTCTCTGTTCCTCTCTCTCCTCTCCCTCTCACTCTCTCTCTCTCCTTGCTCCCTCTCTCTATTTCTCTCTCCCTCTCCCTCTACCTTCCTCTCTCTCCTCTCTCTCAGTTCCTCTCTCTCCTCTCCCTCTACCCTTCCTCTCCTCTCTCTCTCTCTCTCTCCTTCCTCCCTCTCGTCCCCTCTCCCTCTCTCTCCTCTCTCTCTGTTCTTCTCTCCCTCTCCCTCTCTCTCCCTCTCTCTCCTCTCTCTCTCTCTCCTCTCTTTCTGTTCCTCTCTCTCCTCTCCCTCTATCCTTCCTCTCCTCTCTCTCTCTCTCTCCTTCCTCCCTCTCCTCCCCTCTTCCTCTCTCTCCCCTCTGTCTGTTCTTCTCTCCCTCTCCCCTCTCTCTCCTCTCTCTCCTCTCTCTCTCTGTTCTTCTCTCCCTCTCTCTCCTCTCTCTCCTCTCTCTCTGTTCTTCTCTCCCTCTCCCTCTCTCTCCCTCTCTCCCTCTCTCCTCTCTCTCTGTTCCTCTCTCTCCTCTCCCTCTACCCTTCCTCTCCTCTCTCTCTCTCCTTCCTCCCTCTCCTCCCCACTTCCTCTCTCTCCCCTCTGTCTGTTCTTCTCTCCCTCTCCCCCTCTCTCTCCTCTCTCTCTCTGTTCTTCTCTCCCTCTCCCTCTCTCTCCTCTCTCTCTGTTCCTCTCTCTCCTCTCCCTCTACCCTTCCTCTCCTCTCTCTCTCTCTCTCCTTCCTCCCTCTCCTCCCCTCTTCCTCTCTCTCCCCTCTGTCTGTTCTTCTCTCCCTCTCCCTCCACCCTTCCTCTCCTCTCTCTCTCTCTCTCCTTCCTCCCTCTCCTCCCCTCTTCCTCTCTCTCCCCTCTGTTCTTCTCTCCCTCTCCCTCTCTCTCCCTCTCTCTCTCTCTCTCTCCTCTCTCTCTGTTCTTCTCTCCCTCTCCCTCCACCCTTCCTCTCCTCTCTCTCTCTCTCTCCTTCCTCCCTCTCCTCCCCTCTTCCTCTCTCTCCCCTCTCTCTGTTCCTCTCTCTCCTCTCCCTCTACCCTTCCTCTCCTCTCTCTCTCTCTCTCCTTCCTCCCTCTCCTGTCTCTCTCTCTCCTCTCTCTCTGTTCCTCTCTCTCCTCTCCCTCCACCCTTCCTCTCCTCTCTCTCTCTCTCTCCTTCCTCCCTCTCCTCCCCTCTTTCTCTCTCTCCCCCTCTGTTCTCACATGACGATTGGTTACAGGAAGCACTGACAGGAAGTGTTGGTCATCACCCCCTCACCTCTGCTGTCTCTCAGAGCCCTTGCTGTATATTTGGCTTTGCCTGAAGGCTGTGAGGTGATTGGCCGCAGCAGGAGGCCAAAGCCTGAAACTCGGAGTGGAGTTGTCACAACACATTGAGGTGAAGAATGTGGTTTCCTGTCTCGAAAATCCCCAGCTTCTGAAAAATAAAAAAAATATAATAACAGCACGTAATGAGCCAAGTTATTTCCGAAAATGATCGGGTGTTTGCGACAATTTTCTCACTGCTAACCAAAACCAATCCTGGGTGGTAAACACAACAGAGGATGTAAGTGTCCTCGAACTCAAGGTGTGATGGAGTCAGAGCAGCTGTGGGGAACTGCCAGCCATCCACTGGGCAGCAGCTGAGGGTGGCATGTGACTATTTAGAGGGCACAGTGAGTGGGTACAGAAACACTCCCTCAGTATTCAGAGGGCACAGTGACTGGGTACAGAAACACTCCTTCAGTATTCAGAGGGCACAGTGACTGGGTACAGAAACACTCCCTCAGTATTCAGAGGGCACAGTGAGTGGGTACAGAAACACTCCCTCAGTATTCAGAGGGCACAGTGAGTGGGTACAGAAACACTCCCTCAGTATTCAGAGGGCACAGTGAGTGGGTACAGAAACACTCCCTCAGTATTCAGAGGGCACAGTGAGTGGGTACAGAAACACTCCCTCAGTATTCAGAGGGCACAGTGAGTGGGTACAGAAACACTCCCTCAGTATTCAGAGGGCACAGTGACTGGGTACAGAAACACTCCCTCAGTATTCAGAGGGCACAGTGAGTGGGTACAGAAACACTCCTTCAGTATTCAAAGGGCACAGTGAGTGGGTACAGAAACACTCCCTCAGTATTCAGAGGGCACAGTGACTGGGTACAGAAACACTCCCTCAGTATTCAGAGGGCACAGTGAGTGGGGACAGAAACACTCCCTCAGTATTCAGAGGGCACAGTGACTGGGTACAGAAACACTCCTTCAGTATTCAGAGGGCACAGTGACTGGGTACAGAAACACTCCCTCAGTATTCAGAGGGCACAGTGAGTGGGTACAGAAACACTCCCTCAGTATTCAGAGGGCACAGTGAGTGGGTACAGAAACACTCCCTCAGTATTCAGAGGGCACAGTGACTGGGTACAGAAACACTCCCTCAGTATTCAGAGGGCACAGTGACTGGGTACAGAAACACTCCTTCAGTATTCAGAGGGTACAGTGAGTGGGTACAGAAACACTCCCTCAGTATTCAGAGGGCACAGTGAGTGGGTACAGAAACACTCCTTCAGTATTCAGAGGGCACAGTGACTGGGTACAGAAACACTCCCTCAGTATTCAGAGGGCACAGTGAGTGGGTACAGAAACACTCCCTCAGTATTCAGAGGGCACAGTGAGTGGGTACAGAAACACTCCTTCAGTATTCAGAGGGCACAGTGACTGGGTACAGAAACACTCCCTCAGTATTCAGAGGGCACAGTGAGTGGGTACAGAAACACTCCCTCAGTATTCAGAGGGCACAGTGAGTGGGTACAGAAACACTCCTTCAGTATTCAGAGGGCACAGTGACTGGGTACAGAAACACTCCCTCAGTATTCAGAGGGCACAGTGAGTGGGTACAGAAACACTCCCTCAGTATTCAGAGGGCACAGTGAGTGGGTACAGAAACACTCCTTCAGTATTCAGAGGGCACAGTGACTGGGTACAGAAACACTCCCTCAGTATTCAGAGGGCACAGTGAGTGGGTACAGAAACACTCCTTCAGTATTCAGAGGGCACAGTGACTGGGTACAGAAACACTCCCTCAGTATTCAGAGGGCACAGTGAGTGGGTACAGAAACACTCCTTCAGTATTCAGAGGGTACAGTGAGTGGGTACAGAAACACTCCCTCAGTATTCAGAGGGCACAGTGAGTGGGTACAGAAACACTCCCTCAATATTCAGAGGGCACAGTGAGTGGGTACAGAAACACTCCCTCAGTATTCAGAGGGCACAGTGAGTGGGTACAGAAACACTCCTTCAGTATTCAGAGGGCACAGTGAGTGGGTACAGAAACACTCCCTCAGTATTCAGAGGGCACAGTGACTGGGTACAGAAACACTCCCTCAGTATTCAGAGGGCACAGTGAGTGGGGACAGAAACACTCCCTCAGTATTCAGAGGGCACAGTGACTGGGTACAGAAACACTCCCTCAGTATTCAGAGGGCACAGTGAGTGGGTACAGAAACACTCCTTCAGTATTCAGAGGGCACAGTGACTGGGTACAGAAACACTCCCTCAGTATTCAGAGGGCACAGTGAGTGGGTACAGAAACACTCCCTCAGTATTCAGAGGGCACAGTGACTGGGTACAGAAACACTCCTTCAGTATTCAGAGGGCACAGTGAGTGGGTACAGAAACACTCCCTCAGTATTCAGAGGGCACAGTGAGTGGGTACAGAAACACTCCCTCAGTATTCAGAGGGCACAGTGACTGGGTACAGAAACACTCCCTCAGTATTCAGAGGGCACAGTGACTGGGTACAGAAACACTCCTTCAGTATTCAGAGGGTACAGTGAGTGGGTACAGAAACACTCCCTCAGTATTCAGAGGGCACAGTGAGTGGGTACAGAAACACTCCTTCAGTATTCAGAGGGCACAGTGACTGGGTACAGAAACACTCCCTCAGTATTCAGAGGGCACAGTGAGTGGGTACAGAAACACACCCTCAGTATTCAGAGGGCACAGTGAGTGGGTACAGAAACACTCCTTCAGTATTCAGAGGGCACAGTGACTGGGTACAGAAACACTCCCTCAGTATTCAGAGGGCACAGTGAGTGGGTACAGAAACACTCCCTCAGTATTCAGAGGGCACAGTGAGTGGGTACAGAAACACTCCTTCAGTATTCAGAGGGCACAGTGACTGGGTACAGAAACACTCCCTCAGTATTCAGAGGGCACAGTGAGTGGGTACAGAAACACTCCCTCAGTATTCAGAGGGCACAGTGAGTGGGTACAGAAACACTCCTTCAGTATTCAGAGGGCACAGTGACTGGGTACAGAAACACTCCCTCAGTATTCAGAGGGCACAGTGAGTGGGTACAGAAACACTCCCTCAGTATTCAGAGGGCACAGTGAGTGGGTACAGAAACACTCCCTCAGTATTCAGAGGGCACAGTGAGTGGGTACAGAAACACTCCCTCAATATTCAGAGGGCACAGTGAGTGGGTACAGAAACACTCCCTCAGTATTCAGAGGGCACAGTGAGTGGGTACAGAAACACTCCTTGAGTATTCAGAGGGCACAGTGACTGGGTACAGAAACACTCCCTCAGTATTCAGAGGGCACAGTGAGTGGGTACAGAAACACTCCCTCAGTATTCAGAGGGCACAGTGAGTGGGTACAGAAACACTCCCTCAGTATTCAGAGGGCACAGTGACTGGGTACAGAAACACTCCCTCAGTATTCAGAGGGCACAGTGACTGGGTACAGAAACACTCCTTCAGTATTCAGAGGGCACAGTGAGTGGGTACACAAACACTCCCTCAGTATTCAGAGGGCACAGTGAGTGGGTACAGAAACACTCCTTCAGTATTCAGAGGGCACAGTGAGTGGGTACAGAAACACTCCTTCAGTATTCAGAGGGCACAGTGAGTGGGTACAGAAACACTCCCTCAGTATTCAGAGGGCACAGTGAGTGGGTACAGAAACACTCCCTCAGTATTCAGAGGGCACAGTGACTGGGTACAGAAACACTCCCTCAGTATTCAGAGGGCACAGTGAGTGGGTACAGAAACACTCCCTCAGTATTCAGAGGGCACAGTGACTGGGTACAGAAACACTCCCTCAGTATTCAGAGGGCACAGTGAGTGGGTACAGAAACACTCCCTCAGTATTCAGAGGGCACAGTGAGTGGGTACAGAAACACTCCCTCAGTATTCAGAGGGCACAGTGAGTGGGTACAGAAACACTCCCTCAGTATTCAGAGGGCACAGTGAGTGGGTACAGAAACACTCCCTCAGTATTCAGAGGGCACAGTGACTGGGTACAGAAACACTCCCTCAGTATTCAGAGGGCACAGTGACTGGGTACAGAAACACTCCCTCAGTATTCAGAGGGCACAGTGAGTGGGTACAGAAACACTCCCTCAGTATTCAGAGGGCACAGTGAGTGGGTACAGAAACACTCCCTCAGTATTCAGAGGGCACAGTGAGTGGGTACAGAAACACTCCCTCAGTATTCAGAGGGCACAGTGAGTGGGTACAGAAACACTCCCTCAGTATTCAGAGGGCACAGTGACTGGGTACAGAAACACTCCCTCAGTATTCAGAGGGCACAGTGAGTGGGTACAGAAACACTCCTTCAGTATTCAGAGGGCACATTGAGTGGGTACAGAAACACTCCCTCAGTATTCAGAGGGCACAGTGACTGGGTACAGAAACACTCCCTCAGTATTCAGAGGGCACAGTGAGTGGGGACAGAAACACTCCCTCAGTATTCAGAGGGCACAGTGACTGGGTACAGAAACACTCCTTCAGTATTCAGAGGGCACAGTGACTGGGTACAGAAACACTCCCTCAGTATTCAGAGGGCACAGTGAGTGGGTACAGAAACACTCCTTCAGTATTCAGAGGGTACAGTGAGTGGGTACAGAAACACTCCCTCAGTATTCAGAGGGCACAGTGAGTGGGTACAGAAACACTCCTTCAGTATTCAGAGGGCACAGTGAGTGGGTACAGAAACACTCCTTCAGTATTCAGAGGGCACAGTGAGTGGGTACAGAAACACTCCTTCAGTATTCAGAGGGCACAGTGAGTGGGTACAGAAACACTCCCTCAGTATTCAGAGGGCACAGTGAGTGGGTACAGAAACACTCCTTCAGTATTCAGAGGGCACAGTGAGTGGGTACAGAAACACTCCTTCAGTATTCAGAGGGCACAGTGAGTGGGTACAGAAACACTCCCTCAGTATTCAGAGGGCACAGTGACTGGGTACAGAAACACTCCTTCAGTATTCAGAGGGCACAGTGACTGGGTACAGAAACACTCCCTCAGTATTCAGAGGGCACAGTGACTGGGGACAGAAACACTCCCTCAGTATTCAGAGGGCACAGTGACTGGGGACAGAAACACTCCTTCAGTATTCAGAGCGCAGAGTGACTGGGTACAGAAACACTCCCTCAGTATTCAGAGGGCACAGTGACTGGGTACAGAAACACTCCCTCAGTATTCAGAGGGCACAGTGAGTGGGTACAGAAACACTCCTTCAGTATTCAGAGGGTACAGTGAGTGGGTACAGAAACACACCCTCAGTATTCAGAGGGCACAGTGAGTGTGTACAGAAACACTCCTTGAGTATTCAGAGGGCACAGTGACTGGGTACAGAAACACTCCTTCAGTATTCAGAGGGCACAGTGAGTGGGTACAGAAACACTCCCTCAGTATTCAGAGGGCACAGTGACTGGGTACAGAAACACTCCTTCAGTATTCAGAGGGCACAGTGAGTGGGTACAGAAACACTCCCTCAGTATTCAGAGGGCACAGTGAGTGGGTACAGAAACACTCCTTCAGTATTCAGAGGGCACAGTGAGTGGGTACAGAAACACTCCTTCAGTATTCAGAGGGCACAGTGAGTGGGTACAGAAACACTCCCTCAGTATTCAGAGGGCACAGTGAGTGGGTACAGAAACACTCCCTCAGTATTCAGAGGGTACAGTGAGTGGGTACAGAAACACTCCCTCAGTATTCAGAGGGCACAGTGACTGGGTACAGAAACACTCCCTCAGTATTCAGAGGGCACAGTGACTGGGTACAGAAACACTCCTTCAGTATTTAGAGGGCACAGTGAGTGGGTACAGAAACACTCCCTCAGTATTCAGAGGGCACAGTGAGTGGGTACAGAAACACTCCCTCAGTATTCAGAGGGCACAGTGAGTGGGTACAGAAACACTCCCTCAGTATTCAGAGGGCACAGTGAGTGGGTACAGAAACACTCCTTCAGTATTCAGAGGGCACAGTGAGTGGGTACAGAAACACTCCCTCAGTATTCAGAGGGCACAGTGACTGGGTACAGAAACACTCCCTCAGTATTCAGAGGGCACAGTGAGTGGGTACAGAAACACTCCTTGAGTATTCAGAAGGCACAGTGACTGGGTACAGAAACACTCCCTCAGTATTCAGAGGGCACAGTGACTGGGTACAGAAACACTCCCTCAGTATTCAGAGGGCACAGTGAGTGGGTACAGAAACACTCCCTCAGTATTCAGAGGGCACAGTGAGTGGGTACAGAAACACTCCCTCAGTATTCAGAGGGCACAGTGACTGGGTACAGAAACACTCCCTCAGTATTCAGAGGGCACAGTGAGTGGCTACAGAAACACTCCTTCAGTATTCAGAGGGCACAGTGAGTGGGTACAGAAACACTCCCTTAGTATTCAGAGGGCACAGTGACTGGGTACAGAAACACTCCCTCAGTATTCAGAGGGCACAGTGAGTGGGGACAGAAACACTCCCTCAGTATTCAGAGGGCACAGTGACTGGGTACAGAAACACTCCTTCAGTATTCAGAGGGCACAGTGACTGGGTACAGAAACACTCCTTGAGTATTCAGAGGGCACAGTGACTGGGTACAGAAACATTCCCTCATTATTCAGAGGGCACAGTGACTGGGTACAGAAACACTCCTTCAGTATTCAGAGGGCACAGTGAGTGGGTACAGAAACACTCCCTCAGTATTCAGAGGGCACAGTGAGTGGGTACAGAAACACTCCTTCAGTATTCAGAGGGCACAGTGACTGGGTACAGAAACACTCCCTCAGTATTCAGAGGGCACAGTGAGTGGGTACAGAAACACTCCTTCAGTATTCAGAGGGCACAGTGACTGGGTACAGAAACACTCCTTCAGTATTCAGAGGGCACAGTGACTGGGTACAGAAACACTCCCTCAGTATTCAGAGGGCACAGTGAGTGGGGACAGAAACACTCCTTCAGTATTCAGAGGGCACAGTGAGTGGGTACAGAAACACTCCTTCAGTATTCAGAGGGCACAGTGACTGGGTACAGAAACACTCCTTCAGTATTCAGAGGGCACAGTGAGTGGGTACAGAAACACTCCCTCAGTATTCAGAGGGCACAGTGAGTGGGTACAGAAACACTCCCTCAGTATTCAGAGGGCACAGTGAGTGGGTACAGAAACACTCCTTCAGTATTCAGAGGGCACAGTGAGTGGGTACAGAAACACTCCTTCAGTATTCAGAGGGCACAGTGACTGGGTACAGAAACACTCCTTCAGTATTCAGAGGGCACAGTGAGTGGGTACAGAAACACTCCCTCAGTATTCAGAGGGCACAGTGAGTGGGTACAGAAACACTCCTTCAGTATTCAGAGGGCACAGTGAGTGGGTACAGAAACACTCCTTCAGTATTCAGAGGGCACAGTGAGTGGGTACAGAAACACTCCCTCAGTATTCAGAGGGCACAGTGAGTGGGTACAGAAACACTCCCTCAGTATTCAGAGGGTACAGTAAGTGGGTACAGAAACACTCCCTCAGTATTCAGAGGGCACAGTGACTGGGTACAGAAACACTCCCTCAGTATTCAGAGGGCACAGTGACTGGGTACAGAAACACTCCTTCAGTATTTAGAGGGCACAGTGAGTGGGTACAGAAACACTCCCTCAGTATTCAGAGGGCACAGTGACTGGGTACAGAAACACTCCCTCAGTATTCAGAGGGCACAGTGAGTGGGTACAGAAACACTCCCTCAGTATTCAGAGGGCACAGTGACTGGGTACAGAAACACTCCCTCAGTATACAGAGGGCACAGTGACTGGGTACAGAAACACTCCCTCAGTATTTAGAGGGCACAGTGAGTGGGTACAGAAACACTCCCTCAGTATACAGAGGGCACAGTGACTGGGTACAGAAACACTCCCTCAGTATTCAGAGGGCACAGTGACTGGGTACAGAAACACTCCCTCAGTATTCAGAGGGCACAGTGAGTGGGTACAGAAACACTCCCTCAGTATTCAGAGGGCACAGTGAGTGGGTACAGAAACACTCCCTCAGTATTCAGAGGGCACAGTGAGTGGGTACAGAAACACTCACTCAGTATTCAGAGGGCACAGTGAGTGGGTACAGAAACACTCCTTCAGTATTCAGAGGGCATAGTGAGTGGGTACAGAAACACTCCCTCAGTATTCAGAGGGCACAGTGAGTGGGTACAGAAACACTCCTTCAGTATTCAGAGGGCACAGTGAGTGGGTACAGAAACACTCCCTCAGTACTGATGTCAAGGCCTCGGAGAGCGTGCAGAACGGATTTCCTCGGCTTGTACCAGGGATGAGGCACTTCAGTTATGTGGAGAGACTGGAGAAGCTGGGATTGTTCTCCTTGGAGCAGAGAATATTAAGGGGAGATTTAACAGAGGAGTTCATAATCATGAAGGGTTTTGATGGAGTAAATAAAGAGAAACTGTTTCCAGTGGTAGAAGGGTCGGTAACCAGAGGACACAGATTTCAAGTGATCAGCAAAAGAGCCAGAGGTGACAAAGAATTACATAGAATTGAGGAAACATTTTTTTACGCAGCGGGTTGTTATGATCTGGAATTCACTGCCTGAAAGGGCGGTGGAAGCAGATTCAATCGTAACTTTCAAAAGGGAATTGGATAAATAC
>NC_090363.1:9992759-10015689 GCF_035084215.1 Heptranchias perlo
GATTCGGGCCTTCTCGCCTCCTTTCATGTGGCGTGAAGGAGAAAGCCCGAGAATCCCGGGGTTGAAATCGATAAACCTTTAAAAACGGAGGCCCAGAGCTTCCTTGAAAGGTTTGAGTGACCAACCCGCCTCCTTGGGCCGGCTTGGTCGCCCGCCTCTTGTTCTGCCCCCCGGTGAAAACCGGAAATGGGCGGGTTGGAAATTGATGAGATTTTCAATGCCCCCCCCCTCCTGCCCCCAAACTCTGCCCCATGTTCTTTCACCCAGTTAGACAGCCCGTCCCCAGTGGAGGGGATTAACCCTTTCACCCACCTCTCCTCATTTACAGCGAGACATCGAAGAACCTGGGGTTAGATTTTGGTCTTTCCTGCCTGGGGTTATGAGCAGAACGCAGAAAGGTACATCTGGCGCGCCTGTAGCCGAAGCTGAGATTAGCGTAAGGAAACTCTGGAGGGTTTTCCAAGGGGGGTTTGTCCCCAGTATACAGGATGGACCCTCTCACATGATTCATTCACCAATGCCATGATTCTATTGCAAATAGCTCGGATACCACGAGCCTGATTTTTCCGCTCGGGCACAATGCACACTGAGAGACTCCGCATCGCCAGCCCCTTCACCTCCTGACTGCAAATAAAGGGGCAGCTCGATAAACACATGAGGGAGAAAGGAATAGGAGGATATTTTGATGGGGTTAGATGAAGTCAGGTGGGAGGAGGCTCGTGTGGAGCATCAAGGCCAGCACAGACCTGTCGGGCCGAATGGCCTGTTTCTGTGCTGCTCATTCGATGTCACCAACGATCAGAGACCCGTGGGCTGCAGGGAAAGTCCCCGATATTCACCACTGGTATGGCAAATCCCGCCCCACCTATTCCTGCCTAAACTCTTTGTCGTATGTTCTCAGGGTTGGTGTGTCCATGTCGGGATTGTCCCAGCCTAGAGGGGACAGCGGTGAGGGAACACTGGTTAAGTTCCCAGTCATCGAGTAGCGAGCTCTGGCGGAGGTGAGGGAGGGGGTGGGGACAATTGGGACCGGGGCGGGGGGGAACGAGTGGGGTGCAGGGTGACTTCTCACGTTACCTGAAGCAGGTGGAGATCGGAGGTAAAGACAGAAAAGAACAGGACATCCCAAAGCAGTTCAATTTGCGCACAGCAAGATCCCACAAACAGCAAGGTTTGCGTGGCCAGATCACCTGTTGTTTTTTTTTTATCAGTGACGTTGCTCGAGGGATAAATATCGGCCCAGGACACCGGGGAGAACTCCCCCTGCTCTTCTTCGAAATAGTGGCCGTGGGATCTTTTGCGTCCGCCTGAGAGGGGCAGACGGGGCCCTCGGTTTAACGCCCCGTCCTGAAAGAAGGTAGAGAGGTACGGAGAGAAGATGGACCCCAGCAGGGGGTGAGGGAGCACCGATTTGAGCTACTTTTCCGATGACTTTACGGGTTGGTGTCACCATACTGGAGGAGGGCATCCCTCGACCCCGGGGGATACTGCTATAATGGCCCTTGGGAGTTATGTCCCATAACCTTAAAACCAGGGCCAGGCCAATCACGAGAGAAGTTAGGAAACACGTCTCTCCTGCGGAAAGCAGTCGATGCGAGCTCAATTAATCATTGTAAATCTGAGATCAATAGATTTTTGCTAGCCGAGGGTATTAAGGGATTACGGAGCCAAAGTGAATGGAGTTCGGATACAGATCAGCCATGATCCCATTGAATGGCGGAACAGGCTCGAGGGGCTGAATGGCCTCTTCCTGTCCCCGTATTGCTATGTCCCCTCGTTCTTGATTTCCCCACCAGAGGAAATAGTCTCTCTCGATCGACCCCATCGAATCCTTTGAACATTTTAAAAGCCTCGATCAGATCGCCCCCCCTCAATCTGCATGCAGCCTGTCCTCATCATTTAACCCCTTAAGCGCCCGGGTTATTATTCCTGTTGGAGCCTTTGTAAACAGCGGGCTATTTGACCAGGGGATGCCTCACGCTGTCCTCACCCCCCCAAGCCCGTACAAGCACCCTGGAATTATTGGGCAGCTATCAGGAGCGGTCCGATTACCCTGCCTTTTCCTTCCTAGCCCAGGGGCACTGACATAATTGCAACCACCCTGACCTTCCATTAGAAAATAAAACTCACCTGTGTCGAGTTAGCTGAATTCAATCGGGGCCAAACCCCCCGGGAGGAGGGGGAGGAGGAAGTATCAGCCAGGGTCCCACTCCCGACCGTGACGCAGTGACCGCCACCCCCCCGACCCCTCCAACCAGGAGACACGGACGTCGGGAGACGGTGGGATCGAGCTCCGGCCGCGATGCCCCACACGGTCAAATAGCCGGCCGGGCTCACCCGCGCAAGCGAGGGCTAGTTGGACGAGGCGCTGGTCGGGGGGGGGGGTCGGGATTTGCAGGCAACACGTGGAAGCGTAGGCCAGCGAGAGCGAGCAGCAAAGGAAGGGCTGGGAGAGGAGTACGGTTGGAAGGGGATGAGGGAGCCGGACAAAGATCAGGAAACAGGAAACACAGAACCAGTCAACAAACCGAAAAAAAAGGGAGTCTTTATCATAAATCTGCACTCCATTTTTCTCTCGCTAATTAGTGGCTAATTACTTGCCTGGTTTGTTTAATTAAAAGCAGTGAAAATGATACAGTTTTCAACTTTGTTGCTATCCTGTGACTCCCAATAAACTTAATTAATATTGGCTATTGCAGTGTGTTTAATGAGTTGCTAATTAACTGCGAGGGTACTGCATCTCTGGCTGCCTGCCCGGTCGGCCTCTTATGAATCTGATTTATTTTATATTGATAAACTGCTTGAGCACACACAGCTGTTATGCCGAGCGGATAAATAAGGAGAGTATTTGCTCTGGGTTCGTGCTAACGCTGTCTGATGTTGCCAAGTCAACGACAGTCTGGGAGCGAGGGTCGGGATTCCTTCAATCAAGTAAATCCGATGAGGTCCGTGCTCCAAACTCGATCACACGAAGACTGTTAACCCTCTGAACACCGAGGGAGTGTTTCTGTACCCACTCACTGTGCCCTCTGAATACTGAGGGAGTGTTTCTGTACCCACTCACTGTGCCCTCTGAATACTGAGGGAGTGTTTCTGTACCCACTCACTGTGCCCTCTGAATACTGAGGGAGTGTTTCTGTACCCACTCACTGTGCCCTCTGAATACTGAGGGAGTGTTTCTGTACCCAGTCACTGTGCCCTCTGAATACTGAGGGAGTGTTTCTGTACCCACTCACTGTGCCCTCTGAGTACTGAGGGAGTGTTTCTGTACCCACTCACTGTGCCCTCTGAATATTGAGGGAGTGTTTCTGTACCCAGTCACTGTGCCCTCTGAATACTGAAGGAGTGTTTCTGTACCCAGTCACTGTACCCTCTGAATACTGAGGGAGTGTTTCTGTACCCAGTCACTGTGCCCTCTGAATACTGAAGGAGTGTTTCTGTACCCAGTCACTGTGCCCTCTGAATACTGAGGGAGTGTTTCTGTACCCAGTCACTGTGCCCTCTGAATACTGAAGGAGTGTTTCTGTACCCAGTCACTGTGCCCTCTGAATACTGAGGGAGTGTTTCTGTACCCACTCACTGTGCCCTCTGAATACTGAGGGAGTGTTTCTGTACCCACTCACTGTGCCCTCTGAATACTGAGGGAGTGTTTCTGTACCCAATCACTGTGCCCTCTGAATACTGAGGGAGTGTTTCTGTACCCACTCACTGTGCCCTCTGAATACTGAGGGAGTGTTTCTGTACCCAGTCACTGTGCCCTCTGAATACTGAGGGAGTGTTTCTGTACCCACTCACTGTGCCCTCTGAATATTGAGGGAGTGTTTCTGTACCCAGTCACTGTGCCCTCTGAATACTGAAGGAGTGTTTCTGTACCCAGTCACTGTGCCCTCTGAATACTGAAGGAGTGTTTCTGTACCCAGTCACTGTGCCCTCTGAATACTGAGGGAGTGTTTCTGTACCCAGTCACTGTGCCCTCTGAATACTGAGGGAGTGTTTCTGTACCCACTCACTGTGCCCTCTGAATACTGAGGGAGTGTTTCTGTACCCACTCACTGTGCCCTCTGAATACTGAGGGAGTGTTTCTGTACCCAATCACTGTGCCCTCTGAATACTGAGGGAGTGTTTCTGTACCCACTCACTGTGCCCTCTGAATACTGAGGGAGTGTTTCTGTACCCAGTCACTGTGCCCTCTGAATACTGAGGGAGTGTTTCTGTACCCACTCACTGTGCCCTCTGAATACTGAGGGAGTGTTTCTGTACCCACTCACTGTGCCCTCTGAATACTGAAGGAGTGTTTCTGTACCCACTCACTGTGCCCTCTGAATACTGAGGGAGTGTTTCTGTACCCAGTCACTGTGCCCTCTGAATACTGAAGGAGTGTTTCTGTACCCACTCACTGTGCCCTCTGAATACTGAGGGAGTGTTTCTGTACCCAGTCACTGTGCCCTCTGAATACTGAAGGAGTGTTTCTGTACCCACTCACTGTGCCCTCTGAATACTGAGGGAGTGTTTCTGTACCCAGTAACACCCAGTTATTTTTGTCAGTCAATGCACTACCTGATAATCTTTTCACGTATTCTCTCAGTCTCACCCCGTCTCTCCTGAAATTGACGTTTTATCTTTCCCCCTCCATCTGGACGCCCTCCCCATTGTAACTGAAGCAGAGCCCTGTCCTCATATGACACGATATCTTGCTGCCGGGTTTTGCAAATCATCCAAATCTTTCGTAAACAAACTCTGTCAACAGACCTCCCTGATAGACGCACTTCCCCTTTTCATGTGGTTCTCGGTTCGACTTGCCAGACTCGTCTTGGCGATTCGCAGCCCACAGAGGAGCTGACTGTGGGAGTCAAGAGGATCGCGGACAAGTCCCGTAATGGCCTGACACGCGTGCACACACACACGCACACGCACACGCACACGCACACGCACACGCACACCTCCGGTCGCGAGGTCAGAAGAAGGAACCCGGCCGGATTTTTTTTCCTCGTCCGCCTCAGCCTGGGAGCCACGGACTCCAACTCCCAGCGACTATCCCAGCTCCGCGGCAGCCTGCGTCCCCTTCCGGGAGGGGGGACGCTGGGATTCCGTGTTTTACCCATGGTGCAACGGCTGTCGTGCTGGCAAGTCCGGGTGAGGGAATCGTGCAGCCAGCAAATCCGCGGCCCTCTATTTTTACCTCGGAGTGTGTCGGGATGATTTATTCCCTGTGCCAGACTCTCGCGAGTCTCCGAATCCTAATGGTTTCCAGCTGCATGTACTTTACAGACACCTGCAGCGGCCCGAATGAGCTGAAGGCCTGAGCTCCTCCAAATGGATTGATATATTTATTTTCCTGCATGTTTCAGGAAAAAGTTCTCCCCAAACTGGTTCAAGGTGAAAAGATGATTTTTTTTCCCCTTAATGATGCAAAAAAAAACTCTCTGCTCAAGTTTTTCATGCATGTTTCTGCATATCAAGTGATTTCTGCCAAATAGACAAAGCTTTCCACTTTTCACAGCTTTCTACAACTCCAAACACTCCCAGGGCAGGTACAACACGGGTTAGATACAGAGTAAAGCTCCCTCTACACTGTCCCATCAAACACTCCCAGGGCAGGTACAACACGGGTTAGATACAGAGTAAAGCTCCCTCTACACTGTCCCATCAAACACTCCCAGGGCAGGTACAGCACGGGTTAGATACAGAGTAAAGCTCCCTCTACACTGTCCCATCAAACACTCCCAGGGCAGGTACAGGGGGTTAGATACAGAGTAAAGCTCCCTCTACACTGTCCCGTCAAACACTCCCAGGGCAGGTACAGGGGGTTAGATACAGAGTAAAGCTCCCTCTACACTGTCCCATCAAACACTCCCAGGGCAGGTACAGCACGGGTTAGATACAGAGTAAAGCTCCCTCTACACTGTCCCATCAAACACTCCCAGGGCAGGTACAGCACGGGTTAGATACAGAGTAAAGCTCCCTCTACACTGTCCCATCAAACACTCCCAGGGCAGGTACAGGGGGTTAGATACAGAGTAAAGCTCCCTCTACACTGTCCCGTCAAACACTCCCAGGGCAGGTACCACACGGGTTAGATACAGAGTAAAGCTCCCTCTACACTGTCCCATCAAACACTCCCAGGGCAGGTACAGCACGGGTTAGATACAGAGTAAAGCTCCCTCTACACTGTCCCATCAAACACTCCCAGGGCAGGTACAGCACGGGTTAGATATAGAGTAAAGCTCCCTCTACACTGTCCCATCAAACACTCCCAGGGCAGGTACAACACGGGTTAGATACAGAGTAAAGCTCCCTCTACACTGTCCCATCAAACACTCCCAGGGCAGGTACAGCACGGGTTAGATACAGAGTAAAGCTCCCTCTACACTGTCCCATCAAACACTCCCAGGGCAGGTACAGCACGGGTTAGATATAGAGTAAAGCTCCCTCTACACTGTCCCATCAAACACTCCCAGGGCAGGTACAGGGGGTTAGATACAGAGTAAAGCTCCCTCTACACTGTCCCATCAAACACTCCCAGGACAGGTACAGCACGGGTTAGATACAGAGTAAAGCTCCCTCTACACTGTCCCATCAAACACTCCCAGGGCAGGTACAGCACGGGTTAGATACAGAGTAAAGCTCCCTCTACACTGTCCCATCAAACACTCCCAGGGCAGGTACAGCACGGGTTAGATACAGAGTAAAGCTCCCTCTACACTGTCCCATCAAACACTCCCAGGACAGGTACAGCACGGGTTAGATACAGAGTAAAGCTTCCTCTACACTGTCCCATCAAACACTCCCAGGGCAGGTACAGCACGGGTTAGATACAGAGTAAAGCTCCCTCTACACTGTCCCATCAAACACTCCCAGGGCAGGTACAGGGGGTTAGATACAGAGTAAAGCTCCCTCTACACTGTCCCATCAAACACTCCCAGGACAGGTACAGCATGGGTCAGATACAGAGTAAAGCTCCCTCTACACTGTCCCATCAAACACTCCCAGGGCAGGTACAGCACGGGTTAGATACAGAGTAAAGCTCCCTCTACACTGTCCCATCAAACACTCCCAGGGCAGGTACAGCATGGGTTAAATAGAGGGTAAAACTCCCCTTACATTGTCCTATAAAACAGTCCCAGGGCAGGTACAGCATGGGTTTGTTTTCAAATCCCTCCGTGGCCTCGCCCCTCTCTATCTCTGCAACCTCTTCCAGCCCTCCAACCCTCTGAGATCTCTGCGCTCCTCCTATTCAGGCCTCTTGCGGATCCCCGATTTTATTTGGTGGGGGGGGGGAGTTGGGCGGGTGAAAGAACAGAATGCTGACCCACCGATCCACTCTCTTCTCCTATTTGTTCCAAGGCCTCATCCAATGCCATTCTATTGAGGGGCAACTTGCTGGAGGTCCCCCCTTAAAGTTATCTCACCATGGAACCATTTCTCACACTCACTTGCCTGAGCCTCAACGGTGAGTATTGACAGACCATTGGACCGTGGGTGGCACGGCAACAGGACTCGACCCCCCCTGCCCCTCTCTACACATCCACGTTCACCCCCAGGGATCACCGCTGAACCACTCAAGGGGCAGTGAAACCCTCGCTGGGTTTCGTTAACCCTTTGCGACCGTGGGTGCTGACGTCAGTCCCTACAAGGCTGAGGCCAACAAATCCCGTGATCTCCGCCTCCTAGAAGGACAAGGGCAGCAGGCACATGGGAACAACACCACCTGCACGTTCCCCTCCAAGTCACATACCATCCCGACTTGGAAATATATCGCCGTTCCTTCATCGTCATTGGGTCAAAATCCTGGAACTCCCTTCCTAACAGCACTGTGGGAGAACCTTCACCACACGGACTGCAGCGGTTCAAGACGGCGGCTCACCACCACCTTCTCAAGGGGCAATTAGGGATGGGCAATAAATGCCGGCCTCGCCAGTGGCGCCCACATGGTGAGAATGAATTTTTTTTTTTTAAAAACTCAGCACCAATCGGCGATGTGACCACCCTGATCAGAACCTCACCATCGGTGGAGCGATGCGAATTAACCCGGGGAGCGGCCGCAGGCTCCTCAACGCAATCACAAAAGGTGCAGGAAAATCCTTTAAGAGACCTGGGGCGGAGGCTCAAGGCGATGGGGGTTTAACCGAGCCCCCGATTCGATCCGCCTGCACGCACTCCGACCTTTCACCTCTGGTAACCGGGTCTGAATCCAGTTCACGCTGAGCGGGCTGAATATCGCCAACGGTGGCCGAGCATGAAGAAGCCACATTTTATTTTTATTTTTTTTAAATATCGCACAAATCTCGTCCGAGAAAGGAGCGCGATCGTTTTCCTGTCTGGAGCAGAGGTCGCATCGTGTCTTTATCGATAACGCTCGGTCCGTGTGATCCCCTGGGCCGGTTTCCATCGCCCGAGGGGAGGGGGGGTCGGTGATGAATATACCAGAGTTTTTTTTTTTATTCCCTTATTGGCCCCGAGGTCTTTTTCTCTGTACTTTTGCTTCTCCCAGGGGGGGGGGGGGTCACGTGGCTGCGGAGAGGGAGGGGGGGAGAGAGAGGGGAGGGGGGGGGGGAGAGAGAGGGGAGGGGGGGGGGGGAGGAGGAAGGGTCCAGTCATGATGCTGCGGCCACCATGGCGTGGGGACGGGTTTGAAGGACCAGCTGGTTCATTTCCCTGCCTTTGCTCAACGGAATAAATAACGTGCTCGAAACAACCCCGAGTCTCTCGGCAACTCACGACAGCTCGAAACTCGCATTCACGCGGCGCCTTCCACGCAGTGAGACGCCCCCGAGGCGCTTCGCGGGAGCGATCACCGAAACGACGTCTTTTGAGACCGAGCCACTCAAGGAGATACTAGGACAGGCGGCCAACGGCTTGGTCGAAGAGGGAGGAGCGTCTTAAAGGAGGAGGAGAGAGAGAGAGAGAGGGGGGGATTCCAGAGCGCGGGGGGGCCCGGGCGCGGCCGCCAACGGCGGAGCGATTGAAATCGGTGGAGGCCGGAATTGGAGGGGGGGGAGGGGGGGGGGGGGGGAAGACGGAAGCTGCATCTGCTCAGTCCCCTCTCACCCCCTCGGGACGTCCCACTCACGGCCAAGGAGTTCCTCCTCGCGAGGGCGGCCGCTGTCGCGATGCCGATTCGCGCACGGCGAGATCCCACAGACGGCGGGCCAGCGAGGCAAACGACCGCTCCGTCTGTTGCGGTTTTTTTTTTTTTTTGTTCCGTGGTGTTCCTCGAAGGGGGAACGTCGGCCAGGAGCCAACACCCCTCACCCCCCGCCGCCCCCACCCCCGCCGCCCCCCCGACCGCCGCCCCCCCGACCGCCGCCGCCGCTCTTCGAATCGTGTCGTGCGATCTTCAATGTTCGCCTGTGCGGGCCTTCAGTGCGATTGGTCTTTGCGAGAAGGCAGGACTTCTGGTAACGCGGCACCTCCCTCGGTCCTGCCCCGCAGCCCAATCCCGAGTTACGAGCACAGGTCCCGGACTGAAGGGGGGGGGGGGGGGGGGCAGGATCAACGCCCGCAGGAGCCGTAAGAGGGGCCCCGTAGGGCAGGCTGAAGTCCACCGAGCGGGAGGAAGGCCCATTGTGCGAGATGGAGGCCGATGGGGCAGGATGTCAAGATCTGGAATTCACGGCCTGGCCGGGGCGGCGGGAGCGGCTCCAATCATAACTTTGAAGAGGGAATTGGAGAGATACTTGAAAAGGAAACATTTGCAGGGCGACGGGCGGGGGGGAGCGGGACTGATTGGGCAGCTCTTCCAAAGAGCCGGCACCGGCAGGATGGGCCGAGTGGCCTCCTTCTGTGCTGCATCATTCTATGATTCTCTGAAGGCCCATAGAGCAGGATGAGGCCTATAGAGCAGGATGAGGCCTATAGAGCAGGATGAGGCCTATAGTGCAGGATGAGGCCTATAGTATAGGATGAGGCCTATAGAGCAGGATGAGGCCTATAGTGCAGGATGAGGCCTATAGAGCAGGATGAGGCCTATAGTGCAGGATGAGGCCTATAGAGCAGGATGAGGCCTATGGTGCAGGATGAGGCCCATAGAGCAGGATGAGGCCTATAGAGCAGGATGAGGCCTATGGTGCAGGATGAGGCCCATAGAGCAGGATGAGGCCTATAGAGCAGGATGAGGCCTATAGAGCAGGATGAGGCCTATAGAGCAGGATGAGGCCCATAGAGCAGGATGAGGCCTATGGTGCAGGATGAGGCCCATAGAGCAGGATGAGGCCTATAGAGCAGGATGAGGCCTATAGAGCAGGATGAGGCCTATAGTGCAGGATGAGGCCCATAGAGCAGGATGAGGCCTATGGTGCAGGATGAGGCCCATAGAGCAGGATGAGGCCTATAGAGCAGGATGAGGCCTATAGAGCAGGATGAGGCCTATAGAGCAGGATGAGGCCTATAGAGCAGGATGAGGCCTATAGTGCAGGATAAGGCCTGTAGTGCAGGATGAGGCCTATGGTGCAGGATGAGGCCCATAGAGCAGGATGAGGCCTATAGAGCAGGATGAGGCCTATAGTGCAGGATGAGGCCTATAGTATAGGATGAGGCCCATAGAGCAGGATGAGGCCTATGGTGCAGGATGAGGCCCATAGAGCAGGATGAGGCCTATAGAGCAGGATGAGGCCTATAGTGCAGGATGAGGCCTATAGTATAGGATGAGGCCCATAGAGCAGGATGAGGCCTATGGTGCAGGATGAGGCCCATAGAGCAGGATGAGGCCTATAGAGCAGGATGAGGCCTATAGAGCAGGATGAGGCCTATAGAGCAGGATGAGGCCTATAGAGCAGGATGAGGCCTATAGTGCAGGATGAGGCCTATAGAGCAGGATGAGGCCTATGGTGCAGGATGAGGCCTATAGAGCAGGATGAGGCCTATAGAGCAGGATGAGGCCTATAGAGCAGGATGAGGCCTATAGAGCAGGATGAGGCCTATAGAGCAGGATGAGGCCTATAGAGCAGGATGAGGCCTATAGAGCAGGATGAGGCCTATAGAGCAGGATGAGGCCTATAGTATAGGATGAGGCCTATAGAGCAGGATGAGGCCTATAGTATAGGATGAGGCCTATAGAGCAGGATGAGGCCTATAGTATAGGATGAGGCCTATAGTGCAGGATGAGGCCTATAGAGCAGGATGAGGCCTATAGTGCAGGATGAGGCCTATAGAGCAGGATGAGGCCTATAGAGCAGGATGAGGCCTATAGTATAGGATGAGGCCTATAGAGCAGGATGAGGCCTATAGTATAGGATGAGGCCTATAGAGCAGGATGAGGCCTATAGAGCAGTATGAGGCCTATAGTGCAGGATGAGGCCTATAGTATAGGATGAGGCCTATAGTGCAGGATGAGGCCTATAGTGCAGGATGAGGCCTATAGAGCAGGATGAGGCCTATAGTATAGGATGAGGCCTATAGTGCAGGATGAGGCCTATAGAGCAGGATAAGGCCTATAGAGCAGGATGAGGCCTATAGAGCAGGATGAGGCCTATAGTGCAGGATGAGGCCTATAGAGCAGGATGAGGCCTATAGTATAGGATGAGGCCTATAGAGCAGGATGAGGCCTATAGTGCAGGATGAGGCCTATAGAGCAGGATGAGGCCTATAGTATAGGATGAGGCCTATAATGCAGGATGAGGCCTATAGTGCAGGATGAGGCCTATAGTGCAGGATGAGGCCTATAATGCAGGATGAGGCCTATAGTGCAGGATGAGGCCTATAGAGCAGGATGAGGCCTATAGTGCAGGATGAGGCCTATAGAGCAGGATGAGGCCTTTCGTATAGGATGAGGCCTATAGAGCAGGATGAGGCCTATAGAGCAGGATGAGGCCTATAGTGCAGGATGAGGCCTATGGAGCAGGATGAGGCCTATAGTATAGGATGAGGCCTATAGAGCAGGATGAGGCCTATAGAGCAGTATGAGGCCTATAGTGCAGGATGAGGCCTATAGAGCAGGATGAGGCCTATAGTATAGGATGAGGCCTATAGAGCAGGATGAGGCCTATAGTGCAGGATGAGGCCTATAGAGCAGGATGAGGCCTATAGTGCAGGATGAGGCCTATAGAGCAGGATGAGGCCTATAGAGCAGGATGAGGCCTATAGAGCAGGATGTGGCCTATAGTATAGGATGAGGCCTATAGAGCAGGATGAGGCCTATAGAGCAGGATGAGGCCTATAGAGCAGGATGAGGCCTATAGTATAGGATGAGGCCTATAGAGCAGGATGAGGCCTATAGAGCAGGATGAGGCCTATAGAGCAGGATGAGGCCTATAGTATAGGATGAGGCCTATAGAGCAGGATGAGGCCTATAGTGCAGGATGAGGCCTATAGAGCAGGATGAGGCCTATAGTATAGGATGAGGCCCATAGAGCAGGATGAGGCCTATAGTGCAGGATGAGGCCTATAGTGCAGGATGAGGCCTATAGTATAGGATGAGGCCTATAGAGCAGGATGAGGCCTATAGTGCAGGATGAGGCCTATAGAGCAGGATGAGGCCTATAGAGCAGGATGAGGCCTATAGTATAGGATGAGGCCTATAGAGCAGGATGAGGCCTATAGTGCAGGATGAGGCCTATAGAGCAGGATGAGGCCTATAGTGCAAATTGAGGCCTATAGTATAGGATGAGGCCTATAGAGCAGGATGAGGCCTATAGTGCAGGATGAGGCCTATAGAGCAGGATGAGGCCTATAGTGCAGGATGAGGCCTATAGAGCAGGATGAGGCCTATAGTGCAGGATGAGTCCTATAGAGCAGGATGAGGCCTATAGTGCAGGATGAGGCCTATAGAGCAGGATGAGGCCTGTAGAGCAGGATGAGGCCTATAGTGCAGGATGAGGCCTATAGTATAGGATGAGGCCTATAGTATAGGATGAGGCCTATAGTGCAGGATGAGGCCTATAGTGCAGGATGAGGCCTATAGTATAGGATGAGGCCTATAGAGCAGGATGAGGCCTATAGTGCAGGATGAGGCCTATAGAGCAGGATGAGGCCTATAGTGCAAATTGAGGCCTATAGTATAGGATGAGGCCTATAGAGCAGGATGAGGCCTATAGTGCAGGATGAGGCCTATAGAGCAGGATGAGGCCTATAGTGCAGGATGAGGCCTATAGTGCAGGATGAGGCCTATAGTGCAGGATGAGGCCTATAGAGCAGGATGAGGCCTATAGTGCAGGATGAGGCCTATAGAGCAGGATGAGGCCTGTAGAGCAGGATGAGGCCTATAGTGCAGGATGAGGCCTATAGTATAGGATGAGGCCTATAGTATAGAATGAGGCCTATAGTGCAGGATGAGGCCTATAGTGCAGGATGAGGCCTATAGTGAAGGATGAGGCCTATAGAGCAGGATGAGGCCTGTAGAGCAGGATGAGGCCTATAGTGCAGGATGAGGCCTATAGTATAGGATGAGGCCTATAGTATAGGATGAGGCCTATAGTGCAGGATGAGGCCTATAGTGCAGGATGAGGCCTATAGTGAAGGATGAGGCCTATAGAGCAGGATGAGGCCTGTAGAGCAGGATGAGGCCTGTAGAGCAGGATGAGGCCTATAGTGCAGGATGAGGCCTATAGTGCAGGATGAGGCCTATAGTGCAGGATGAGGCCTATAGTATAGGATGAGGCCTATAGAGCAGGAGGAGGCCTATAGAGCAGGATGAGGCCTGTAGAGCAGGATGAGGCCTATAGTGCAGGATGAGGCCTATAGTATAGGATGAGGCCTATAGTAAAGGATGAGGCCTATAGTGCAGGATGAGGCCTATAATGCAGGATGAGGCCTATAGAGCAGGATGAGGCCTATAGTGAAGGATGAGGCCTATAGAGCAGGATGAGGCCGATAGAGCAGGATGAGGCCTATAGTACAGGATGAGGCCTATAATGAAGGATGAGGCCTATAGAGCAGGATGAGGCCTATAGAGCAGGATGAGGCCTATAGTGAAGGATGAGGCCTATAGTATAAGATGAGGCCTATAATGCAGGATGAGGCCTATAGTGCAGGATGAGGCCTATAGTGCAGGATGAGGCCTAAGCAGGATGAGGCGTATAGAGCAGGATGAGGCCTATGGTGCAGGATGAGGCCGATAGAGCAGGATGAGGCCTATGCAGGATGAGGCCTATAGAGCAGGATGAGGCCTATAGAGCAGGATGAGGCCTATAGAGCAGGATGAGGCCTATAGTGCAGGATGAGCCCTATAGACCAGGATGAGGCCTATAGTGCAGGATGAGGCCTATAGTGCAGGATGAGCCCTATAGAGCAGGATGAGGCCTATAGAGCAGGATGAGGCCTATAGTGCAAGATGAGGCCTATAGTGCAGGATGAGGCCTATAGTGCAGGATGAGGCCTATAGTGCAGGATGAGCCCTATAGAGCAGGATGAGGCCTATAGTGCAGGATGAGGCCTATAGTGCAGGATGAGGCCTATAGTACAGGATGAGGCCTATAGAGCAGGATGAGGCCTATAGAGCAGGATGAGGCCTATAGTACAGGATGAGGCCTATAATGCAGGATGAGGCCTATAGAGCAGGATGAGGCCCATAGAGCAGGATGAGGCCTATAGTGCAGGATGAGGCCTATAGTGCAGGATGAGGCCTATAGTGCAGGATGAGGCCTATAGTGCAGGATGAGGCCTATAGAGCAGGATGAGGCCTATAGTACAGGATGAGGCCTATAATGCAGGATGAGGCCTATAGAGCAGGATGAGGCCCATAGAGCAGGATGAGGCCTATAGTGCAGGATGAGGCCTATAGTGCAGGATGAGGCCTATAGAGCAGGATGAGGCCTATAGTACAGGATGAGGCCTATAATGCAGGATGAGGCCTATAGAGCAGGATGAGGCCCATAGAGCAGGATGAGGCCTATAGAGCAGGATGAGGCCTATAGTACAGGATGAGGCCTATAATGCAGGATGAGGCCTATAGTGCAGGATGAGGCCTATAGTAAAGGATGAGGCCTATAATGCAGGATGAGGCCTATAATGCAGGATGAGGCCTATAGTGCAGGATGAGGCCTATAGAGCAGGATAAGGCCTATAATGCAGGATGAGGCCTATAGAGCAGGATGAGGCCTATGGTGCAGGATGAGTCCTATAATGCAGGATGAGGCCTATGGTGCAGGATGAGGCCTATAGAGCAGGATGAGGCCTATAGTACAGGATGAGGCCTATAATGCAGGATGAGGCCTATAGTGCAGGATGAGGCCTATAGATCAGGATAAGGCCTATAATGCAGGATGAGGCCTATAGAGCAGGATGAGGCCTATCGTGCAGGATGAGGCCTATAATGCAGGATGAGGCCTATGGTGCAGGATGAGGCCTATAGTACAGGATGAGGCCTATAGTGCAGGATGAGGCCTATAGTGCAGGATGAGGCCTATAGAGCAGGATGAGGCCTATAGTGCAGGATGAGGCCCTACATAAACAAGGCCCCATCGTATAGGAATCCACCAAGGTTGCAAAAAGTAGGAGAGAAGGTAAGGAGACTGAAAGTCCATCCCAATTCTGATCTCCATCCAGTGACTCCCGTCGGAAGTTTGCACCAATGTACGATGAGCGAGGACAGGATTGGGCGGAAGCTGTGATGGCTTCCGCAGCCGAACACCCACCCGTCGGGCTCATCGATGAAGACCGGGCGCTGGAGTGAACGGCCAGGGGCAGCAGTGCAGCCTCGCACGTGTCAGCTCCTTCAGCAGCGATGGGGGAGAAAGACAGAAAGAGGCAACGGGAGGCAGTGTCCAGGCGACACCCAGGGAGGTTCTCCCAGCCTGGAGGCCGCAGGAGTGAATGAAAGGAACGTCCCGCCCGGGCAGCGGGGTATCACCAGGCCCGGGGATGCCCCCCCGCCCCCCCCCCCCGCGGCTGAATCCAGCCCTGGGATGCTCGGCCTCCACTGAAAGCCTGAGCAGCAAGAGCAGAGGCAGGGCCGGAGTGACGGGCAGCCCTGAGACCCACACACGGGGATGCCCATCTGCTCAGGGTGTGGATACCTGCTGCCTGCTCCAAATCACTGACAGCTAACGTACTGTTTAATAAACACACACACACACAGAGAAACAATTAGCATTTTTGTTGCGGAGTAGGTGTTTGTGGTCGCGGGAGGAATCTTCCTGGTTGGGGGAGGGCGGGCGGGTGGGTGGGCACTGGGGGGGGGGGGGAATCAGGAGGAGAAGACCCCCTAATAGAACCCACCACCCGAGGGGAGAAAATAAACCAGGCCCTGTGAGAGGCCGGCGGGGGGTGTGTTCCTTCCCCGCCCGATTGCCCCCCCACCCAGTACGATCTAATAAAGCCCACCCCCATCTCCAGCCCCCCACCCCCTCAGGACCAGGAGGGCCTTTTCCGCTACGGTTTTCGAGGATTTCCAGACCCCGGAGTAAAGACAGGGCTGTTATTTTGTTTTGTGACGATGCCAACGAAGATTAAATGTCTTCAACACGACCGATGATATTGAAAGTAAGAATTTGCATTTGTACAGCGCCTTTCACATCCTCAGGACGTCCCAAGGCGCTTCGCAGCCAATGAAGTACTTCTTGAAAAGTTGCCACTGTTGTAACGTAGGGAACGCGACGGTCGATCTGCGCACAGCAAGATCCCACAAACAGCAACGTGATAATGACCCGATCATCAGTTTTTATTGATGTTGATTGAGGGATGAATATTGGCCCCAGGACACCGGGGGAGAACTCTCCCCCCCTGCTCTTCTTTGAGGTATTGCCAGGGGATCTTTTACGTCCACCAGAGAGGGGGCAGACGGGGCCTCGGTTCAACGTCTCTCCCAAAAGGGAGCGTCCCCGACAGTGCGGCACTCCCTCCGTACTGCGCTGGGAGTGTCAGCCCGGATTTTGTGTGAAGTCTCTGGAGTGGGGCTCGAACCCTTGACGGCTCTGACCCAGAGTGGGGGAGCGTGCTGCGCCACCGAGCCACGGCTGACCCCCTCGGGCACGTTTGTCGATAAACCGTGTCCCCTGTCGGCGGGGTGAGGCGGGTGGAAGGGATGGAAATTGGCTCCTCCCCTCCCCCCCCCACCACTGGGACAACCGTCCCGACGTCTCCTCCCTCTAACCCTTGACCCCCACCGCCCCCACCACCCCCCTGGTGGAAAAGCTGGTGTGTGGCCGACGGGCGAGGACAAAAAAAAAGGACATGGTTGTGATGCCTCCCTTGGTCGAATGACCTGCGGACACGCTATCCAGCTCCACCAGGTGAAGGGTGGCGATTGTACAGGGCACCTGGAACCCTCTGGTAATTGGACCCCAGGAAGAGGCAGCGCCTTCGGGAAAGGAGGGGAAGAAACAGGGGCGGGAGGGCGGCGGAAGGGAAGTTAGCCCTGGTATCACCAGCCGCTAGCAGACAGGAGTTATCACTGCGGCTTTTATTGCCCACTCTGGGCCAGAGTTACACTGAGTCGACAGCACAGAAACAGGCCATTCGGCCCAACTGGACTATCCCGGTGTTTATGCTCCACACGAGCCTCCTCCCTCCTGACTTCATCTCACCCTATTGGGATATCCTTCTGTTCCTTTCTCCCTCGTGTTTATCCAGCTTCCCCTTAAATGCATCTCTGCTATTCGCCTCAACCACTCCTTGTGATGGCGAGTCCCACATTCTCACCACTCTCTGGGTAAAGATGTTTCTCCTGAATTCCCTATTGGATTTACTAGTGATTATCTTATATTGATGACCCTCTAGTTTTGGTCTCCCCCACAAGTGGAAACAGCTTCTCTGCGTCTACCCTATCGAACCCTGTCATTATCTTAAAGGCCTCCATCAGGTCGCCCCTCACCCTTCTCTTCACTAAAGGTAAGATCCCCAGCCTGTTCAGCTTTTCCCGATAAGTATATCCTCTCAGTTCTGGTATCATCCTTGTGAATCTTTTTTTGCACCTTCTCCAGTGCCTCTATATCCTTTTTGTAATATGGAGACCAGAGCTGTGCTACAGTGCTCCAAGTGTGGTCGAACCAAGGTTCAGATACAAGTTCAACGTAACTTCTCTGCTTTTCAATTCTATCCCTCCAGAAATGAACCCCAGGGCTCGGCTTGCCTTTTGTGTGTATTAATTAATTAGTTAAGTAATTAGTCATTAATTAATTAATGACTTTGTTTCCGACGATGCCGACAAGGCCAAATTCACCGCCTATCCCCAGCTGTCTGGAACAACCGAGAGGATTGCTGGCCCACTTCAGAGATACTTGGTGGGGGGGGTGATTTTAACCCCCAGGAACGGGCGGGTTGGGGGCCGGGCGGGAGTTGAAAATAGTTGTTTTTTGGGTCGCGACCGCAACCCGGCTTTATTTCCGGGTTTAACTCGGGCGTGTAAAAGTCCAGGCTTCCCACTGGGAATGCAAAGTCCGAAAATTTTGCGGTCGTGACCCCAAAAAATAATTATTTTCAACTCCCAACCCACCCGTTCTCGGGGTTTAAAATCACCCCCCTGAGAGTCAACTAGGTGTGAGTCACTTAGGCCCGATCAGCTGGGATTGGCAGGATCTCTTCCCTGAAGGACATTGGTGAACCAATCAGGTTTTTATCATAATTGGGTACTGCAGCTCCTGCCCTGGGAGTGTTTGATGGGACAGTGTAGAGGGAGCTTTACTCTGTATCTAACCCGTGCTGTACCTGCCCTGGGAGTGTTTGATGGGACAGTGTAGAGGGAGCTTTACTCTGTATCTAACCCGTGCTGTACCTGCCCTGGGAGTGTTTGATGGGACGGTGTAGAGGGAGCTTTACTCTGTATCTAACCCGTGCTGTACCTGCCCTACGAGTGTTTGATGGGACAGTGTAGAGGGAGCTTTACTCTGTATCTAACCCGTGCTGTACCTGCCCTGGGAGTGTTTGATGGGACAGTGCAGAGGGAGCTTTACTCTGTATCTAACCCATGCTGTACCTGCCCTGGGAGTGTTTGATGGGACAGTGTAGAGGGAGCTTTACTCTGTATCTAACCCGTGCTGTACCTGCCCTGGGAGTGTTTGATGGGACAGTGTCGAGGGAGCTTTACTCTGTATCTAACCCGTGCTGTCCCTGCCCTGGGAGTGTTTGATGGGACAGTGTAGAGGGAGCTTTACTCTGTATCTAACCCGTGCTGTACCTGCCCTGGGAGTGTTTGATGGGACAGTGTAGAGGGAGCTTTACTCTGTATCTAACCCGTGCTGTACCTGATCCAGGAATGCTGAATTGCTGGAGTAGAACATTTTCCTACCTTGTTAGACTCTCACGTCTCACTTCATAAAAACAAAACTCTTTTAAAAAAGTGAAATAAATAAAATAAAACACAATACAATAAATATATAACAGGGTTGTGGGAACTTTAAACTAATGATCTGATGAAATAAAATACTCTGAAGGGAAATCCATTCAGTTCTGAAGACATAAAATAATACAACATGATTGAGTTTTATTTATGGATCGATTGATTGTGCCTGGGAAGTCTAACTCTACCTTGGGGACAT
This sequence comes from Heptranchias perlo, assembly GCF_035084215.1. NCBI lineage: Eukaryota > Metazoa > Chordata > Chondrichthyes > Hexanchiformes > Hexanchidae > Heptranchias > Heptranchias perlo. The sequence continues at coordinate 10,012,169 of NC_090363.1, forward strand.
GGGTAAGTGCAGATCGAGGGACACTCTCCATCACACAGACACTTGCTCCCCTCCAGTCCCTCCCAATCCATGTCCGGTATGTTCAGTTGTCATTCTGTACATTCGTCCTGCACAGGCTCGATCAATTGATCCATAAATCAACTATCATCATCCTCCTTATTATTTTTAAAGAGGCGCCGTCGCCATGGCGATGCGTCAAAATCCAAAAGCACAGTCCCAGAGAGGAGCCAACAGTGACGAGATTGAAAGAAAATGAGGGCAGTGTGTCCGTTTGAGCCCGGCACTCACGTCCTTTCCAAAAAAACGTCAAGAGATGAAGACCTGAAGGAGTAGGTAGGTGTCCCGCCCGGTGTGGAACTCAGAGCTGCACAGCTCTGGGAGGTCCCACCTTCCATCCCTGCTCTCTGCTGCATTTGCTCATGGCTTGGGTTGACAGATGTGTTGGGAGGACGAGGTCTACTATTGGCCCCAATGACCTTTGGTGGCACCCTTAACCCAGTGGGTCGCACACCCTCTCCTAAATCAGAATATTGTGGATTCAAGTCCCACTCCTCGAGGATTGAGCACAAAACCCTATGCTGTTACTTCAGTGACGTGGAGATGCCGGTGATGGACTGGGGTGGACAAATGTAAGGAATCTTACAACACCAGGTTATAGTCCAACAGTTTTATTTGAAAACCACAAGCTTTCGGAGGCTTTCTCCTTCGTCAGGTGAGTGTGGGATTCCTTGAAGGTTACTGCATATATAGTCAGAGAACAATGCCTGGTGATTACAGATAATCTTTCCAACTGCCCGTTGTCAAGGCAATCAGACAGAGAGACATTTCATACAGGACTACTGAATATACAAACGGTCCGAACCCAAAGACAGAGAGAGAGAGAAACATCCGAAAGGAAGAGAAAGAGAGAGAATGACCCGTTGTATTAAAAACAGATAACTCTTTTTTCGCTGGTGGGGTTACGTGTAGCGTGACATGAACCCAAGATCCCGGTTGAGGCCGTCCTCATGGGTGCGGAACTTGGCTATCAATTTCTGCTCGACGATTTTGCGTTGTCGTGTGTCTCGAAGGCCGCCTTGGAGAACGCTTACCCGAAGATGCCCAGCGCTGAGGGAGTGCTGCACTGTCGGAGGTGCCCTCTTTCGGATGAGACATCAAACCGAGGCCTCATCTGCCCCCTCAGGTGGATGTTAAAGGCCCTACAGCATTACTTTGAAGAAGAGCAGGGGAGTTCTCCCTGCTGTCCAGGCCAATATTTATCCCTCAACCAACACATTGAGTCATAGAGTCATAGAGTCATATGGCACGGATAGAGGCCCTTCGGCCCATCGTGTCCGCGCCGGCCATCAGCCCTGTCTACTCTAATCCCATATTCCAGCATTTGGTCCGTAGCCTTGTATGCTATGGCATTTCAAGTGCTCATCCAAATGCTTCTTGAATGTTGTGAGGGTTCCTGCCTCCACAACCCTCTCAGGCAGTGAGTTCCAGACTCCAACCACCCTCTGGGTGAAAAAGTTCTTTCTCAAATCCCCTCTAAACCTCCCGCCTTTTACCTTGAATCTATGTCCCCTTGTTATAGAACCCTCAACGAAGGGAAAAAGCTCCTTAGTATCCATCCTACCTGTGCCCCTCATAATTTTGTACACCTCAATCATGTCCCCCCTCAGCCTCCTCTGCTCCAAGGAAAACAAACCCAATCTTCCCAGTCTCTCTTCATAGCTGAAGCGCTCCAGCCCTGGTAACATCCTGGTGAATCTCCTCTGCACCCTCTCCAAAGCGATCACATCCTTCCTGTAGTGTGGCGACCAGAACTGCACACAGTACTCCAGCTGTGGCCTAACCAGTGTTTTATACAGCTCCATCATAACCTCCTTGCTCTTATATTCTATGCCTCGGCTAATAAAGGCAAGTATCCCATATGCCTTCTTTACCACCTTATCTACCTGTTCCGCCGCCTTCAGGGATCTGTGAACTTGCACACCAAGATCCCTCTGACCCTCTGTCTTGCCTAGGGTCCTCCCATGCAGTTTGTGGGATCTTGTGGTTGCCTTGTTTCCTACATTACAGCAGTGACTGCACTTCATAAAGTACTTCGACGGCTGTTAAAGCGCTTTGGGACGTCCTGAGGGAGTGAAAGGCGCTATATAAATGCACGTCTTTATTTCACTGAATATTCTCCCAACCTTACGGAGTAAAGTTTCTCCAATAATCAAGATGTGGAGATGCCGGTGATGGACTGGGGTTGACAATTGTAAACAATTTTACAACACCAAGTTATAGTCCAGCAATTTTATTTTAAATTCACAAGCTTTCGGAGGCTTCCCCCTTCCTCAGGTGAACGATTTCACATCGTTCACCTGAGGAAGGGGGAAGCCTCCGAAAGCTTGTGAATTTAAAATAAAATTGCTGGACTATAACTTGGTGTTGTAAAATTGTTTCCAATAATCAAGACAGTCTAAAATTAACAAGAACTTTTAGATTGTTTTTGTTGGAAAATAATCGGAGGGCAATGTCTCTTTAAGAAACCCATCCCCCCTCTCTTGTTTCTCTCTCTCTCTCTCTCCTTCTGAACATCCATCTGCATTACAAAGTAAGCGACCGTGGCAGCACTGAGGCACACAGCTAGTTGACATGGGAGAGTAAAATTGGGGAGCTGTGATACTTTCTCTCTCTCTCTCTCTCTTCTGTGTGTGTGAAAGAAAATCTTTTATTCTCAACAATTTCACAGCTGGCAGCGAGGACGCAGGACCTGCTTTCTATACTCAACAGGGAAATTGTCAAAACCAAAAAAAAAACAACCAAATTTCAGTGGATCTCCACTTTCTCACCCACCCACCCCTCTTTCCTTTCCACCACCTCCCCTCCCTTCCTTTCTCTCTCTCTCTCTCTCTTTTTTTGTTGGAGGGAGGGAGGGCAAAAGGGAAAAAGAGAGAGAGAGAGAGACAACACACACACACACACATATAGAAAAACTCGCCGTTTGCCTTGGATCACTTGGACATTTTGGCGGAAATCTTCAACCAGAGACGCTGGACCTGCTTTTTTCCATTTTCTGCCTGGGAGGGAGGATGGAAGATCAGAACCGGTTGCTCCAAGCTCGAGGGGCTGGTGGTGGCGGCGGCGGAGGCGGAGGCGGAGTGGGAATTCCCGGGCACCCAGTACAGGGCGGCCTCCAGCCCCTCAGTGCTCACATGCACGAAAACCCCACGGATAATGGAGACGGGAGGAAGCAAGACATCGGGGATATTCTGCATCAGATCATGACCATCACCGACCAAAGTCTGGACGAAGCTCAAGCCAAGTTAGTTTCATTATTTTAAACCCCCCTCTCTCCCTCTCTCTCTCTTGCAATGTTAAGGCAAAATATAAATCAGTTTTTTATTGTGTTAATATGATCTGGTTTTTTTTTAAAGTATGCGTTTAAAAGTTTTATTTTTGCATTCTGCGTGGCTTTGTGTTTTATGATGTGAATTTATTTGTCTGTCAGGAAACATGCATTGAATTGCCACAGAATGAAACCA